>NC_134819.1:36694266-36706766 GCF_046742065.1 Oratosquilla oratoria | reverse complement strand
CGAGGCGTCGTTGGGCTGTGTTATAGATACATGGGATAAGTGAGCTGAGGGCGTTCAAAAATTTCTACATGTATGGTAGAGCTTGTAAGAGGGTCGAGTCCAGAGAGAGTGGACTGAGGTGAAGGTGGGACAGCACCAGAGTTGTTTAATTGCACCGTAGTTGTTCAATGTGTACATGGATCGGGTGGTACGTTAGATAGATGAGAAAGTAAGTGAGAGTAGGGTGGAATGGGGAGTGAGCCAGTTGTTGTTTGGGGATGATACTGTGTGGTTGAGTCGGAGGATATATTGAAGCAACTGGTGACGGAGTTAGGAAGTGAGGAGAGATGAAAGTAAATGTGGTCAAAAGTAAGATGATGAGATGTATAAGAGGCGATGGTGGTGGTGGGTTGAAAATGAGTAGAATAAAAGGTTGGTGGAAGTGAAGAGCTTCAACTATTTGGGGTCACATGTAGCAGGGAATAGAGGAATGGATGTGGGCGTAGATTACAGAGTAAGGGAAGCAAGTAAATGTCTTGGGGGTGGATGAGAGGTCTAATGATAAAAAGATATCTGAAGATGAACGCAAGGTAAAGACTGTATGAGGGAGTTCATGTGCCCAGGGCATTGTAAGGATCGAAGACTTGGAATGTGAAGGAGGCAGAAAGGAAGATCTTATATAAACTTGAGATGAGGTGTTTAAGAAGTAGACTGGATGTTACGAGGAGTGAGAAATGAGAAGGTAATGAGAAGAGCCGAGTTGAAAAAAGAGTTGACAGATATGGTTGCTCAAAAAACACTATTATGGGATATGGTTTGAGTACATGAAAAGATTGCGTGAATAAAGAATAGAAAAAAATATGGGAAAGCAAGAATGAGGTCGATGGACGGGGTGAAGGGGGACATCAGATGCATGAAGAATGTCTGTCGAGTAAGAAGGTAAGAGCGGGAGAATATAACAAAGCAGTGGGGGTTATCCAGCTCTAGCTGTCGGGCCCTGCTGTTGTAATGCTGTCTTATTGCTTTGCTCTTGGCCTCAGTGGTGTGGCGGGATTCAGGGATGACCCTTCATCCATGAGGTGGAAAGATGGGAGGGATGGTGAATGGGCTTGGAATGACTATGGGATAGGTGGTGGATTTATGCTATAACTCGGCTACCCTCATAAGTAGGAAAAAATTAGTGTGTGTGTGTGTGTGTGTGTGTGTGTGTGTGTGTGTGTGTGTGTGTGTGTGTGTGTGTGTGTGTGTGTGTGTGTGTGTGTGTGTGTGTGTGTGTGTGTGTGTGTGTGTGTGTGTGTGTGTGTGTGTGTGTGTGTGTGTGTGTGTGTGTGTGTGTGTGTGTGTGTGTGTGTGTGTGTGTGTGTGTGTGTGTGTGTGTGTGTGTGTGTTTAAATGGAAAAACTGATATAAATGTAAAGATAGATAAATCGATAGATTATGTAAAATACTTCATTACAAATACATCCTAACTACAAACTTAAGAATTCCGACATTCATAACAAAGGTAATTTCTCTGTGTCAGTATTCTTGTTGTCCTGCCAGTAGGAGGACAGTCGACCTAGCTCCCGCTGACCAAAAGGAAGATATATATATGACCCT
Source organism: Oratosquilla oratoria (assembly GCF_046742065.1). Taxonomy (NCBI): domain Eukaryota; kingdom Metazoa; phylum Arthropoda; class Malacostraca; order Stomatopoda; family Squillidae; genus Oratosquilla; species Oratosquilla oratoria. The sequence goes on along the minus strand of NC_134819.1, from coordinate 36,705,188 downwards.
TGAAACCGTGGACTTCCTTTGTATCCTCTTACCAACATATGTTTGTCCTTCCCCCTTCCTCCCCCTTCCCCCTTTTCCTCCTTCCATCTCCCCTTCCTCAATCAACGTTTGGACGTCTCTCTAAATCTGTTTAAGAGCCTTAATATCAAACCCTCTTATATAATTGAATCTTAACCTATCTTTTGTTTTTTGCGTTTTTTCATCTTCCTAATTTAACCCTTTGTATCCTCTTACCAACATATGTTTGTCCTTCTCCCTTTCTCCCCCTTCCCCCTTTTCCTCCTTCCATCTCCCCTTCCTCAATCAACGTTTGGACGTCTCTCTAAATCTGTTTAAGAGCCTTAATATCAAACCCTCTTATATAATTGAATCTTAACCTCTCTTTTGTTTTTTGCGTTTTTTCATCTTCCTAATTTAACCCTTTGTATCCTCTTACCAACATATGTTTGTCCTTCTCCCTTTCTCCCCCTTCCCCCTTTTCCTCCTTCCATCTCCCCTTCCCCAATCAACGTTTGGACGTCTTTCTAAATCTGTTTAAGAGCCTTAATATCAAACCCTCTTATATAATTGAATCTTAACCTCTCTTTTGTTTTTTGCGTTTTTTCATCTTCCTAATTTAACCCCTGATTAAAAGTTTGGCGCATTTTATGTAAACAAGGAAATGACCTAAGATCTACATAATTTGTTAGAAAGAGATTCTAATGCTTATTTAGCTATTCTGAAACTACTTAACAACTGTAACTTCTGCCCGTCAACGTTTGTAACTTTGCACTTTAGTCCTCAACCAAAAAGCAAAGTATTTAGTCACTGATATCCTCTAATGACCTTTGTTCCATTTAGTTTTGTCTTGATCCAATGACTTATAACTTCCATCATTCGTAAGAAATTCCCTGCAGCCATTTAATTATTTACGTTCTTTTTTCTTACATCTCTGGTTAAATGTTTATCTTTTTGATTGTCTTACAGTATATTGAGTTTGAAATTCCTTTAATGAGGTAGATTAACGAACGAATTCCTCCATAATGTTCCACATCATTCAGAATTTTTCAAACAATCAAATTGGCATGTACATTTGCAAGGGAATGTAAAACATGTTACTATAGGAGCCTAAATCAACGAAATCCTGAATTGTGGATATTGTCCACGACCCTCCACTGAAACAAGAGGACGAACTTAAAGCTACACTTGCGCTGTATCTCCTCCTTCTCTTTCTCCTCCCGCCCCCCCAACACTTCGTCCTACCACCACTGCATTAGCATGACATTACTACCACATTTGCACCGCAACGTTGCGGGCCAAGCGTCCGCGATGCCTCCCTACCACAGGGGTCACTCCTCCCCGGCGGGAGAGAGAGGGCACAGTACATGACTTCGCACTTAAACTGCGTAATTCCCCTTCGGAGGCAACTCTCGTCCCGCACCCACAACTGCGCCCAGCCAAGCACCTAAATTCACACAGTTCCCATCCCATTCCATTTTTTCCTTTATCTCTTTGTTTATCTCTTTATCTATTTATTTATCTACTTAATTTTATTTATATATACACTTTATGTATATTCATCCATTTATCTAATTATTTATCTACCTACTTAGTAATTGTTTATCTATTTACGTATCTATGTATATATATATATTTACTTACAAATCTATCTATTAATTCATTAATTTATTGAAGGTCTGGGGTTGATTTCTGTCCATGCTACAGTCTTGTCAGCAGTGTCAGTGTGCGTAAACTCCCTTCCCTCCCCCACCAACTAAATCTTAACCTACCCCACCCTACTCCACCCAACCCTCCTCGTTCACCTTCTTAGACTAACATCTGCCCCAAATTTTGTCCTTTTGTAAGATTCCATTTTTATGTTCATTTGTCTTCTAGCGCTCAAAATCATTTGATAACTCAGCGCTGAGGAGTTTGAGAACATTTTGTTTAAGACTTATGCTTAAGCAAAACATTGAGTATCTATTTTGTTTAGATGGTTTTATTAATTTTCAAGATAGACCTCGTACGAAAGTAAATTTAAGTAGATTAAGTAAACATAAGTAAATTGAGTAAATTTAAGTGCATTAAGGAAATTTAAGTAAATTGAGTAAACTTAAGTAGATTAAGAAAACTTAAGTAGATAAAATAAATCTAAGTAATGTATAATTATAAAGTTTAAGTAAAATCAACTACATTAAGTAAAGTTCAGTAGCTTAAGTAAACTTAAGTAAATTAAAGTAGATTAAGTAAAACTAAGTAAATTAAGTATACTTAAGTAGATTAAGTAAATTTAAGTAAAGTAAAATCAAGAAGGAAAGTAAAATTAACTAGATTAAGTAAACTTAAGTAGGTTAAACTCAAGAAAAACAAGTAAACTTAAGTAAATTAAGTCAACTAAACTAGATTAAGGAAACTTCTTGTGTTTGACTTCGTGGAAACCCTGCTTTCCTTTCCTCAGATGCTCATTTCTCTCTTTCTCCCTCTCTTTCCTGACCCTGCTCTCTTTATTTCCCTCCAATGTCCGTGACGGCCACATTAAAATACTTTCACCTCACAGAAAATATTTCTTCCCTCTCAGACCCATTCCTGACCCAAAAGTTGTTACAGAAACTACGTTTATCTTTAGACACGGTGAAGGGTTCCCCTTAGCTGAATTAAATCGTCGGGGGTTAGCTAGACTAAGCGTGAGGGTTGAGTGTTAACCTCGAGGTTAACTTCAATATAGGTCTGACCCTTCAACCTCGTGAGAGGCTTTCTTCAGCTGAACGAAAATATTAATCGAGTTTCGAGCTCAAAGGACCAAGTCAGTCTTACACAAGAATTCTGCAACATACAGTCGATGTTTTCCTTTTCTTAGTTTTTCCTCACCCCGCCAGTCTTATCTAACTCTCACCCCTTCCCGCTTTCTCCCCCTTCCCTCGCCTCTCAACCTTCCTTCGCCTCCCCTCCCCTTCCTCCCCCCCCATCCTCCCGAACTCGCCCACTCGCTACATCGTAACTCACCTCATTCTCGCCTCATCCTACCACATTCCCTCGCACCTCCCCCCACCCCCAACCCGCGCCCCACCTCCGTCACCCTTCCAGCCACCCACGCCATCTCTCCTCTCATCTTACGGGCGTCGCCCACCAGGGTCGGCCGCCGCCTTCCGCCACTAAATACCCACTGAAGCCACTAAGTAAACCGCTTGGATGCCTGCCCGAGTTGCCCCCGTGGTCAGCGCCGTGGGATGCTACCACATCCTCGGGGGTAAAAGCCGCAAGATTTCTTGCTACCCCCTATCGTCTTCAGAATCCAGTAACATACACCATTATCCTCCCCCCCTATCTTCCCCCAACTCCCCATCCTCCCCTTCTTCTAACCACCCACCTCTCCCATCTTCCACGCTATCCTGGTTTCCCCCATCCTTTCTCCCCCTCCCCCCACAAACACCCTTAGAACTGTCGTTTGTATATCAAAGTTCAGGATATAAGCACCAAAGCCCCTGATGAACAGATAGGGATAGCCATTTTGGTCATGTCATTTCTAACACACATACACACACACACACACACACACACACACACACACACACACACACACACACACACACACACACACACACACACACACACACACACACACACACACACACACACACACACACACACACACACACACACACACACACACACACATACACACACATTTTACCATAGCCTAGAGCATAGATCAGTTTAGTAATACGTCAATCTAAGTTTTATCCTCTTCAAGGTGATGACGTCATCAAGTTGAGAAACTTATGGACTCGGGACAAAATGGAGTCGGCTCATCGTGTAAATAAAATCAATCAGCCTTGGTCATACATTTATTATTTACGTCAAATGTTATGAATTTGGAAAGCTGGAAGACGACATCGATTACAGTATTCTAGACTTCCCTGAGGACAATTTAACAATGTGTCTAATATTCGCTTAGATTTAACTTCTCTTAGTTTGTCATTCAGCTTCTTAGTGTATGACGCAAAGGTGATTTGACATTCGGAGATTCGAAAAGTAAAATATCGTAACCTAAGTCGTTTCTACTCGAACGAACCTACTTAAGTCGCGTATATGTGACTGGGGCTTTAGCAAGAATAAAAACATACAAGTTTTGTCACCGAAAGGAGGACATTAGACGATAAACAAATGTCAAGGAATACAGTAACAGGAGACCTATTGGGCCATAGAGAAGCTAATTGTCTTTTCTCCTTAGACACGTTAATTCTCACAAAATACCCATTGACCTAGATTAGTACAATGAAACAGCAACGTTACATGTGAAAAGTATGTGTCCTGTGTATAGGGTCCAACGGATCTTCTGTCATTATCATTTCATAGCGTGACTAAATGATCATGCCACCACAATGTAAATACACAGCTAAACATGACACTTAGCACGAAGCTGAACCATTGTTCAAACTATTACAAGTGTGAAATTGTCTGCCTTACCGGTCAAATAATAAGTCTCTGATTCCATGACTAAAGATGACTTCATTTGTTTTCTTTTTCTTTATAATAACTTTTCTTCATAAAAACATTCTCCAGTTATTTGCCTCTGACTCGGTCCGGGGATCGAGTACCGGCCCACGGGACCGGGCCCTAGGTAGCTGGAATCTTCATTTCACGAAGAGGTTACACCAACTCATGCAATTTCTTGCAATTTCCTCTTTCTTTTCATTCTTGACCATGCACATATCTTTTCTACCCCGAACCCCACAAAATTAAATAAGATAAATGAAATCAATAGATAAATAACGAAATGAATGGATTCCAAAGACATAAACTAATATTTTATCCTATCCCCCCAAACAATAAAGTAAAATAAATGAATAAATAAACTAAATAAGATAAGTGAAATGAATCAATAAATAAATGAGTAAACTCAAAAGACATAAATGAAATCAATAGATAAATAACGAAATGAATGGATTCCAAAGACATAAACTAATATTTTATCCTATCCCCCAAACAATAAAGTAAAATAAATGAATAAATAAACTAAATAAGATAAGTGAAATGAATGAATAAATAAATGAGTAAACTCAAAAGACATAAATGAAATCAATAGATAAATAACGAAATGAATGGATTCCAAAGACATAAACTAATATTTTATCCTATCCCCCAAACAATAAAGTAAAATAAATGAATAAATAAACTAAATAAGATAAGTGAAATGAATGAATAAATAAATGAGTAAACTCAAAAGACATAAACGACCAATTACTCCCACCCAAATGAATGAATAGATTAAATGAATAAATAAATAAATAGATTTACAAATAAATGAACAAATTGATAGATCAACTAAAGATAAACTAGCATATGCACCCAACCCCCAAAAAGAATAAAGATAGATAGATAAATAAGTATATAAATAAATTAATTCCAAAGAAATAGAATAGCATTTACACCTTCCCAAAAATAAATAGATAAATGGATTAATAAGTAAATAAATAAATTCTAATGGAAAAAGTAGCCTTTACCTCCTACTCTCCTCCCTAAATATAAATAATTAGATAGATAAATAGATAAATAAAATATTAAATAAATAAATAAATAAATAAATAAATAAACGAGTAGATGAATTAGTAGGATATTGATTTGCATTAGCACCTCATCCCAAAAATAAATAAATAGATAGATAAGTAAATAAATAGATAAATAAATAAATAAGCAATCAAATAAATAAATAAGTAAGAAATTTATTCTAAGGGCATACACTAGCATGAAAAGCGTAACAAGCACTTACAGTGGAGTAGGATCTAGCGATATCAACGTCAGCCTCACTTCTTTCAAAAACACTCTGAAAAGAGGCATGACGACCACTATGAGCTCTACATGAGACACTAGTAACATGACATTTCTCTGCGCTACTAATCACATGCACATCGTTAGGCGGGGGACAAGAATAACGTTATGGTGTTCCCCTACGAATTGTAGATATGTATATATATATATATATATATATATATATATATATACATATATATATATAATATATATATATATACACATATCATATATATATATACATATATATACATATTTATATATATATGTATATATTTATGTATACACACACACACACACACATATATATATATATATATATATATATATATATATATATATGTATGTATGTGTGTACTGTATATATATATACATATATATATATGTATATATATATGTATATATATATATATATATACATATATATATATATATAAATATATATATATATATATATATATATATATATATGTATGTATTTCCCAAGGGAAAATTATGCTTTGAACCGACTATCCCCCTAATAAGGGGGATTAGGGCTCTTGTATACTGTATGTAGGTATTAATCACCGAGGAAAGTCTTACCTGGGGCTCGGCACAATTTTTACGACCACCACCAGCATCACACGGAGGAGCACCATTTCACTCCTGCCGCTGATGTATAGACGCAGAAAAGTCATCCTTCAAAGCCTTAAAGTCTTGGTATCGTGTTACTAATACGCCCCCCCTCTGCCACATACCAGCAGCCCGTACCACATACCACTGCCGACACGTCCGCTACCCCCCGACACCCCTTTCCCGATCATTTAACCCACATGGGATCGGCTGACATTTTGAACCTTCTCAACCGAGCGAAGAGACTTTAAACCGACGGTTTTCGGTTTTCTGTTTTTGCCAGAGGGTTTTGTTCACCAGAAGGGCAACGACGCGGGGGTCGCGATCAATAACATCCTCTTTCCGACCCATGGTCGCCCCTGGGCAGCCGTCGGTCATTAGCAGAGGAAAATCTGTAAAGAGTTCCACAGGAAACGAAGGCGTGGCGGCACATTAACGCGTCTACATCTTGAGAGTGCCGATTCCCTTAACTAACTGGAGGGACGGGGGAGGAGGAGTGGGAGAGGGAGATGGAGGTGGGAAGGGGAGGGGAAGGGGTGGGGAAGGGGTGGGGTATGAATACGAATGAAATCGACTAACGAAAGCCAGAGTAAAAGGAAAAGTGTAACCCGGTACGAAAGGGGTTCCTCGACGCTGGCTCTTAATGTGGCTGCACACTAAGCTAGCATGTTACTTGGTTTTGCTACTTCGTTTGAATAGAAACGGCTTCGGTTACAATATTCTAGACCTTCTTAAGAACATCTCAACAACGTGTCTAACATTGGTATAAGTTTAACTTCTCTTAGTTCGTTATTCATCTTCTCGCTGTGACGCAAGAGTAATTTGACATTTGGAAACCTGAACAACAAGAGGTCGTAATCAAAGTCGTTTCTACTTAATCAAAGTAGGAAAAATAAGTAGCATGCTAGCGAGAAATTCTTAATGTGCTTTAACCAACAGAGGTACAACAGAGACAATTGTTCTCTTGACAACAGGACAACAGGAGCTGTCGCAACCAGTACGTCCGAGGCTGCACTTTTCCTCACAGGGTGCCACTTACTTTTATTTCATTCTGCCTTCAGACAATTTCATTAATCACGTGGGTTCTTTAGTGATGAAATAGTGGAGGATAAAGACAGCATTCCAGAGAACTGGAGACCTTATTTGAACACACAGAGTCTTTCGTCATTGTTTTGCCAGCATGCCTTCTCGTTCTTCATCTTCATTCTAAGACGATTATGCAGCGTCTCCCTCCGTATTCCTCTTTATTCGTTCTTATCACGATGCTCTTTCCCTACTTCCTATCTTCCTTCCTAATGAATCTGATCGGTGACTTTAAATTACCCCAGGAATAGATTTATGTACAGCATAGAAAATTTACAGGTGTATGAAACTTGGAGAATATATGAAAGATGGAGGTGCAGATGGAGTAGAAGGAGGGCGGAGGGATAGGAGTAGTAGGAAGAGGAGGAGGAGGAGGAGAAAGAAATGAACTAAGAGAGGAAGAGAGAAAAAAGAGCAAAAAAAAAAGAAGAAATAAAAGTGGAAAGAATAAAATAAAAAAAATTGTCGATAACGGTGAAAATAAAGAAGCACTTGTTTCGTGTCCTCACGCTCTGCTTTCTCCACCTCTTTCCCTCCCTTCCCCCTTCTCCCCCCCCTGCCTTCCCCCCTCTCCCTCCTTCCCCTCCCCCCTTCCCCACGAAATAGGGGTTCGTCGAACTTACCACAGAAAATGTGTTTACTGCGGAAGCTTCTATTTTGGCAGAATCTGAGTATTTGGACTGCACGTATATATTGAACAAGAACAATTTCGTTCAAAGCAGATATCCATTTGATTTTGAACTGTGGCAGTGAACAAGCTGCACCCTTTAGAGGGAGGGGAGAAGCTGGATATATGCTAGCGGTTAGTTCAAACATATTTTTTTTTTTTTTTGAATTATTAGTTCTCCTTTCCTATTTTCTGTCAGTTTACTAATCCTATATTCTTGTGTGCTTATCTTTGTGCTTTTTTATTTATTTATTTATTCCTTTGTTAATTTTTTGTTTACCTATCAATTTGCTTAATTACACATTTTGTTCATTATTCTATTTTCATTCGATTACCTTATATATTTCTATCTAAATATTTTTTTTTCAATAATAATATTTCATTACACTCCTATAGTGTCTTAGCAACTGAAGTTATTTTTGTTTGTTTATTTACCTAACTCTGTTGAAGAGTTTCACAAAACTCTTTATTACAGTACTCTATATATTATACGTTTTCTTTGTTATTTTAAACTACCTTAACAAAAAAAAAAAAATCATTACACTATGTTTGCCTATTTACCTGTGTTCTTAAAAATGACAATTTTTTTTTGGGGGGGATGGTGGGGGTTATTTAAAAAAAAATTGAAAATCAAACAACCTGGAGACGGGAATATATATATATAATATATATATATATATATATATATATATAGATATATATATATATATATACTTTTTTTTCTTTTTTAGATTCTTTTTTTTGGGGGGGGGGGAGAAAAGGAATGCTAGATGGAAGCACAAATTGAAGGAAGGCCATTAATTTTTTTTTCAAAGTTTCAAGTAATTACATCAATATTGATATATTTGATGAGAGAACAGAATAATACAGTCTAGATATCAATGTAATACTATGAGATATTAGTAAAAGATTTTTTTTCTTTCGAAAAAATATTATTATATTTTATTACTATTTTTTATATAAACGACCCCGGGTTGCTGTCATTGATAGAGAATATCTACATACATGCAGTGAACATAAGAGGATGAGTTTAGTTATAACAGCCCAGATACATAAACTAGAACCTGAGGCTAAACATGAAAATCTAGATTTTATTCATAATCAGAATGAATGGAAGGAAGGCAGAGCCCACACTCAAACATTCTATACAACAAATATTTCTGTCAAGTATCGTAAACAATTTAATGACATGCCAGCGGTTGTATGCTGTATTTGATGTCTACAGGATACACATTAGGAATAAATAAACATCCCAGACAGAAACACAAGAATAGGCTACCCCCACGAGAATGGAAGAAATTACAGACTTTCCAGCAAACTGACAGTCATTCCTGAAGGTAGACCCGAATGAAACGCTTGTTTATGTTCCACTTGGAACAGATGAAAGGTGTGGATTTTCCAAATAGAAAGGTGTGGTCAACCCACACCCAAGGCAAAAGCGGTGTACACGTCACTTGCGGGGATGTAGAAACGTCAGTGCTGACACTACAGACAAGGCGACCTGACGTCGTCGTCACCATCATAAGGCTGACATCAGTATGTGTGTGTGTGTTGTAGTCATACACTTGATTGTTAGCTCTGCAGAATTGAGGCCCGGGCGACTTTGGGGGTCTTGCAGTTCGGGACGTGGACGTGGGGAATACTGCAGAGACGAGATGAACCGAAGGCGAAATTGAACACAGAGGCTGCGGTTGTGCTAGGAGAAATACATTTCGTTTTGTATTTTTTCCCTCACCTGAAGCTATAACAAAGACAAATGGCAGATGCCTTCAGGGTCTCCTGGTGCCTCTCCAGTTTGGAGTACCAGAAACTGTTTCTCTTCAGCGTAGCTGCACGTGTAGATGGAGGGACACACCTTTGCCCAGTAGATTTTTCTATTTCTGTTTCCAATAGTAAACAATGATGGGTGTTAAAGTGAGAAGATAATACGTGAGTAGAGATCACTTGTTTTTTATTTCTTCTGTGGTCTTGGCGACAGTCACAAAGTCATCTACATAAGGCAAGCAGGGGTAGGAGAGTCTGTCACGTTTAGAGGCCTGGGGAAGTTCACTAACAGATCGAACATGGGCTTCATTCAGTCTTGCTTAACGATTTATTGATCCAACAATTTCCATATGCCGCTAGTATTTTCGTAATAATTTTCCCAGGATAGAGGCGCTCGTGAGGCACAGTCTATAACAGCCCACTAACACATCTATCCTCCCAGAGGAATGTGAAAAGAATAAAAAAAGTAGTCCCATTCCATCTATGAAAACTATCCCGATACGGCAGACACTGAGACTTTTAGTCTAATCCAGACGTTTGTCAACCCAAGACCCCAGTGGACTCAAAATTTTGTTTTTTTCTTTCAAATGTGGATGAACCGAACATAATGAGTGGTTTTCCCTTAAAGTCACAAAAAATATTTTGCGAGTAAATTCTTCGTAAACACAAAAAACTCTAAAGGGAAATAAAGTTAATTTCTATCAATAGGAACAGTCACTATCCCTGTAGCTACCAATGACCACCAGACCTTTTTGCCCAGATTCAACACTAGAAGGTCCCCTTGGCTGAAACAAATCACGCAGTGGCAGCCAGAACAAAAGTACACGTCTAGAGTATATAGCAGCTATTGTTAATCGAAACAAGTCAACCCTTTGTTTACCATCACATTTAGAAATAGGAAGAATAAAACTGCCTTAAGCTAACCAGAATGAAAATACTGTACATGTAATGACCATTAGGATCAAGGACTTAAAAAAAAAAAAAAAAAAAAAAAAAAAATCACGGG
>NC_134819.1:36686766-36689266 GCF_046742065.1 Oratosquilla oratoria | reverse complement strand
GTGTAAAATAGATAAGAAATTTAAGGAATTGCGCCAATTTATAATGTACTTAAAAAAAGGAGATTGTTCTGTTGTAAATCACTGGAGAATAGAAAGTTGAGAAAATTGATGAACATGAAAATATTCATTTTCCTCTACTTCCTCATATAGTTAGACATGGTATTTATTCATTTGATTATTCATTTATCTATTATTATTATCATTATTATTATTATTATTATCATTATTATTATCATTATTATTATTATTATTATTATTATCATTATTGTTATTCTTCTTCTTCTTATTCTTCTTCTTCTTATTATTATTATTAATATTATTATTATTATTATTATTATTATTATTATTATTATTATTATTATTATTATTATTATTATTATTATTATTATTATTATTATTATTATTATTATTATTATTATTATTATTATTATTATTATTATTATTATTATTATTATTGTTATTATTGTTATTATTGTTATTTTTATTATTAATTATTATTGTTATTGTTATTGTTATTATTGTTGTTATTATTATCATTATCATTATCATCATCATCATCATCATCATCATCATCATCATCATCATCATCATCATCATCATCATCATCATCATCATCATCATCATCATCATCATCATCATCATCATCATCATCATCATCATTATTATTATTATTATTATTATTATTATTATTATTATTATTATTATTATTATTATTATTATTATTATTATTATTATTATTATTATTATTATTATTATTATTATTATTATTATTATTATTGTTATTATTGTTATTATTGCTATTATTTTTTCCATTTTTCTATTATCGTTATTATTATCACTACCACTGATAAGTGTAATAATTATTATTACTTTTACCATTATTATTCTTACTATTATTATCATTACCATTACAATTATTATTATCATCATTAATATTATCATTACTAATCATTATTCTTTTTTATACGGGCTATTACACGTTTTACTTATATACGTATGACTTTGTTTTCTCACTAAGAACTTTAACAAATGCCTTAGGTCAGATTTGGGGAAAGAACGAATTTCATAGAAGGCATAAGAACCGAATTCCACTTTACAGGGCTGGAAAAAGACCTTTAGGAGTAGAGATGACACCCTTCACTTATCGTATCACTAGATCTCACACTAAAAAGAAAGTTTAGATAAAAAAAAGATAGAATCAGAGATAAAATAAAAAGAGAATGGGGGAAGGACACGAAGGATGCAGAAAAGAAAAAGTCTCAAGCGTCTGTCGAAAACGCGAAAAAGAAAAGAAAGGAAAAGAAAAGAAAATAAAAAAAATAAAGAAGGGGACATAGAATGTAAAGGGATTTGAAAAATAGTTCCAGCAGTAGAGGAAGAACGAGGGAATGGGAGTGGGGTGGGGGGGGGGGGAGATAGAATGTGAAAGAAAAATGGCGGAGGTCGGGGTGGGGGGTGGATGTAGAGATAGAATTATACCCACGGTGGAGCAAGAAGAGGAGGAAGAGAGTGGGGAAGGACTGAGGGAGAGAGAAAGGAGACGGAAGGAAGGGGAGGAGAGGTAAGGGGAGGGTAGAGGGAAGGGAGGGGAGGGAAGGGGAAAGAAAGGGAAGGGAGAGGGAAGGAAGGGAAGGGAAGGAAAGGGGAGGGGAGAGGGAGGGGAAGGGAGGGGAGGAGAGAAAAAGGGAAGGAAGAGGGAAGGAAGGGGAGGGAATGTAAGGGGAGGGGGAGGGAAGGGAGGGGAGGGGAGGGAAAGGGAAGGGAGAGGTAAGGAAGGGGAGGGGAGGTAAGGGGAGGGGAGGGAAGGGGAAGGAAGAGGGTAGGAAGGGGAAAGGGAAGAGAGAGGGAAGGAAAGGAGAGGGAAGGGAGGGAAAGGGAAGGGGAGTGGAGGAGAGAGGAGAAGTGGAGACGTACGGAGAGGAGAGGGAAAAAGGAGGGGAAGGAAAAGGAGAGTAGAGGAAAGAAGAGAAGAGAGGAAAGTAGAGGAGAGGTGAAGAAGTGAGAGGAGAGGAAAAGAGAAGAAAAGAGACGAGAGGAGATGAAAAGAGGAGGAGAGGAAAAAGAGAGAATAAGTGGAAGAGAAAAGAGGAGTGTAGAGTAAAGGAGAGGAGAAGAGAGCGGAGAAAAGGAAAAGGAAAAGTGAAGGGAAGCGAGGGAAGGGAAAGGGAAATGGGGCAAAAAGAGAAGAGCGGAAGAGAGTAGAGAAAGGAGAAGAGTGGAGGGGAGAGGGGAAGAGAGGAACCGAGAGGTGAAGAAACCAGAGCAGAAGAGAGGAGGGGAGGAGAGAGGAGGGGAGGAGAGGGGAGGGGAGGAGAGGGGAGGGGGGAGGGGGAGTGGAGGGGGGGGAGGGGGAGGGTGGTAAGGAAAGGGGAGGCAGTAGGGAGGCAGGGGGGCGATGGCAAGGCGTGAGATAACAAGCAAAGCACATGGGGGATCATCTTACCACCGGAACAGCAACCAAACCACGCGTCACCTCTTCTTCCTCCCCTCAACTCCCCTC
>NC_134819.1:36681766-36684266 GCF_046742065.1 Oratosquilla oratoria | reverse complement strand
TTGTATAAATCCTTGGAAGGGAAAGATTTATATAAAGAAAGATTTTTTTTTTTAAGAATACCACCGGAAGATTCTTACGGTAGTATTCTTAAAAAAATATTTCCTTATATAAATCTTCCCCTTCCAAGGATTTATATAAGATTTGATATAAGATTTTATATAAGATTTTTAAGAATACCACCGTAAGAATCTTAGTGGTATTCGTAAAAAAAAAAAAAAATCTTCCCTTTTATAAATCTTTTCCTTCCAAGGATTTATATAAGATTTATATAAGGAAAGGATTTTTTAAGAATACTACCGTAAGACTTGCATAGGTTCGATATCCGCAAAGATATTTACATGATAATACGGATCCTGTTTTAGCAAAAACTAATATGATTTCAGTTTTAGATGGGTTATGAAGTATAAGTCAAGAATATTTATTTTCAGAAAAAAAATCGAATGAAAAGGAAATTTTCTCTGTGGAAAGTTAATTTGAACGGACACATGGAGAAATCGAGTCTTTGAAGCGTTGAAGAACGCAAAGTTTCCTCAATCTCTATCTGCAAAACACCGAAGAAAAATCCAATCTACGTCCAACCGATGAAGCGAGTTCGGAAGGGGCTTTCTTAGGAATGCTATTGAATAACATGGACTGGTGTAGTCAGCGTAAGGCTACGGACGCACGAGAGGCTGTTCAGCCGCTCAACCGCTGCGGCTGTTTAGCCGTTTTTATAGAACACACTACTTTTAATGGAAATGCACGCATTAGTTACTTAACCGCTAATGCGCGCAATTCCATTAAAAGTAGTGTTTCATCCTTAAAGGTACGCTTTGCTTGGTGCGTTTAACCTACCGTAGCCAATGGTGGGTGACGCGCATCATACCTGCAGCATCCTAGTTGGCTAAACGTGTTGGTAGGTTTGATTAAATTAACAGTCTCGTAGTTTACGGTTCAAAGTAAAGCGCCCCTATTCAAGAACAAAGAATGAGTGCTCTAGACAATCGTTTGACGACAATCAATGAGCCATGAACGATCATCGTCGAGCGATTATCGCACCGAGCCAAACGTACCTTAACTAAAGGTACATAGTGCCAAATGAAGTCAAAAAGGTCACTCAAGAAGAGAAGAAAAAGAACAAATGATGTCACGAGGCACTGCTGAAGAAACTGACTTCGTGGAAAAGCAGTTACCGTTTACAACAACAAATACACACTGGCCGGAAGTGGAATCTGAGATAAGGGGCGAACAGAAAATACCTTAAGAGGGTCACTTTACTTGAAGAAGAGAAGCTTTGCTATGTCTAACATCACAATGAATTCCTTACACAGAACCCCCCCCCTTAAAAATCTCAAAAGATCCTTCTCAAAATTTGCCCTTGAGACCATAAAGAACATCTTGACTCCGAAAATGTGCCGTAAAATTCTATTTAAGATACTTTCAAAAACTTCAAAGAGAAAAAAATAAAATGATAATTGCAGGTTATATTTGTCCGGAAGGAGTTGAACCTAAGAAAAAAAAATAGATATCAATTGTCATTATCATCGATATCAATGTTACTGTTATTTCCGCTCTTACTATCAGTAATAATAAAATTTGTATTTTAATACGATAATTATCATTACCATACTATTAATGTTAACTGCAATCGTTAACATCATCTTCATTATCATCACTATCATCCCTATCGTTCCTGAAGAATGACACCCGAACTGCTGTCATTTTACTGTAGCTATCATTTCACCTTCAATATCATCATTATTTTCATTTTTCCTGTCGAAGAAAAGAACCCAAAATTTAGCAAGACTCAAAATCTTTCGGGTTTACTTATGTGCAATATTCAACTCTAATAAAGAAGAAGAACTCTCCTTTCCCAATTAAGATGGTTTCTCTAACCATCTAGGAGAGTTCCATCTCACTAGAGTGATCCTATCTCCCATAGAGGCTCTTTCTCCCCAATCAACTATTACCAGCTCATCTCTAATGCATCAGGCTCCATTTAATACACCGCCGGCTGCTCCTGTTTACTAATCACCCCGTCTGTCTATGGGGTAGGCGAAGAGGTTCCATGTCCATTGTTAGGTGGTGCTCAAACTACAGTACTCCAGTACTCCAGTACTCCAGTTGCTTTTCCTTCTCACTCCATGTCACGATAGCTCAATCTCATTATTTTCCTTCTTACTCCATGTAATGACAACCAAACCTAAATTACTCCATTGGCTATCTTTTCCTCACTCACTCGTTGTCTCGGTAACTTAGTTCTAAAGCACTCCACTTCGCTGTTTTTATATCTCATTAGCGGTCATGGTAACCAAGCCTACATTACTCCATTCACTTTGTTTTCCTCACTCATCCGTTGTCATTCTTATCACGGGTGACCTCGCGTTTGTTCCTCGTCTGAGTTCCTCACAATTACCACTTCCCGCGCGTCAACTTCAGCGTTGTCTGTTTTCCTCCGTCATTGGCATCATTTCTCCGTTTTTTTTGTTTTGTTTTTTTAACTACGTAACTCTTTCCCTT
>NC_134819.1:36669266-36679266 GCF_046742065.1 Oratosquilla oratoria | reverse complement strand
AATGTACTGTATATGTTTCTGTGTGTGTGTGTGTGTGTGTGTGTGTGTGTGTGTGTGTGTGTGTGTGTGTGTGTGTGTGTGTGTGTGTGTGTGTGTGTGTGTGTGTGTGTGTGTGTGTGTGTGTGTGTGTGTGTGTGCGCGTGTGTGTATTTATGTGTGAGCGCCCGAGCTAATACTCAAAGTAAAGGAACCCGAAATATAAGCGAGAACGTGAGAGGTAGAAGGAAACTTCTTATGAAAGAAAAAACATAAATTCTATGGTGCTCTTTCGTAAGAGAAGAGGGTGAGTAGCCAACCCCAGGAGGCGCTGAGTAGCCGAGGCCGTCACCTTTGCCCTATCAATCTCTTTGGGGGCTTTTGGAGCAGTTGACAGTGTTGGGAATCGGAGAGGTGAGTGGGATTCGAACCCACGATTAAACGAATGCGAGATCAACACGCGCCCGATGACGTCACCAATGCACGATGGGGGAAAAAAGAAGAGAGACAGAGTGTAAGTGACAACAAACCAATTAAACAGGACCATAACGCCAAGAACACTTGTTCCATCGTTATCACTCAGATCATTACAACAGGACGATTCTCTTTATGACGGCGACGGCGTGTGTGACACAAGAGACCCTGAGCTGGAAGCACAACGCTGGAACGAGTCCAGGAGTCCAGACCCAGCCAGTTCTCATCCCGGCCCCCCACGCTTCATGAAAATTGTCCGGGATTTAAACATGTGACCCCCAAAAAAAAAATCAGCTTTTTCGATCCCTCACCGCAGACCCGCATACACTGTCCATTCTTTCTCAACTATTTATCAACGAGAGGAAAAATACAGGTATTGATGGACAATGCGGGAGTTGAAATCGAACCGAATTAATTATAATGAAATCAAAGCTCACAAATATTAGACTCTGCGTCCCTGAAGGCTTGTATGAAGTGATAGGGGCAGTGGAAGAGAGCCGAAATGTATACCAGGAAATGTAACGCTGCTTTCCTCTGCGATGGAGAATCGGAAACAACGACGAGGGAAAGTACAGAGCACCAAAATGTATTAAATAATATTATGCGTTACATATTACATATATGCTAGATATTATGTATCATGTGTTATATATGATACATTATATATGATATATATATATATCATATCCTATATACAATATATGATATATGTTAGATATTATATATCATGTATTATAATTATATGATACATAATATATAATATATATATCATATCATATATACAATATATGATATATATTATATATTATACATCATGTATTAGATATCATATATTTGTTATACATCACGTATCATTTATCATGTATTATATATAACATATATATCATATCATATATCATATATTACATATTACATATCATACATTATATATTATGTATGATATATTATATATTAAACATATCATATAATATATAATACATATATATATATACATATATATACATATATATATATATATATATATACATATATACATATATATACATATGTATATATATATATATATATATATGTGTGTGTGTGTGTGTGTGTGTGTGTGTGTGTGTGTGTGTGTGTGTGTGTGTGTGTGTGTGTGTGTGTGTGTGTGTGTGTGTGTGTGTGTGTGTGTGTGTGTGTGTGTGTGTGTGTGTGTGTGTGTGTGTGTGTGTGTGTGTGTGTGTGTGTGTATTGTTGAGACGTTGTGACAGGTTTGAGGAAGGTGGAAGAATAAGACATGGGTCTAGGACCGAGTTTATTCCTGACCGGTTTCGCTTAGAGTTTCTTCAGGAATAAACTTGGTCCTAGATCCGTGCCATATTCTTCCATATTCCTCAAATATATATATATACATATATATGTATATATATATATACATATATATGTATATATATATACATATATATATATATATGTATATATATGTATATATATGTATATATATATATATATGTATATATATATACATATAGATATGCATATATATATATATATATACACTACATATAAATGTGCATATATATACATATATATATATATATATATATATATATATATATATATATATATATACATAATGTATTCCATTCTGCAAATCTGGTTTGAAAGACCTCGATAAACATCTTTAAATTTGTATCTCATATCCGTACAGCAAGGCTGGAAGTGGAAGTGATTTGAAGATTGGCATCTCTTTCCCTTTGAAAGGGAAAGGAGACCTATACGACTGCAACAATTACCCCCAATAAGACATTGCTCAGTTTGCTGGGCAAGGTGTTTGCTTGCCCATCTGTTGCTGGTGTGGGTTCGGTCACATATGGCAAAGTTTCAGAGGTCTGAACAGTTAGGCCTTAAGCACACTGGCGACTTTTGTAGAGCCACAAGTGGCTGCGTTTTGTGGCGGGGATATTTTCTCCCATAGGTTCCCATTGTTTTCAAGCTTTGCCGATCACACTTGGTGGGTGTGATCGGCAAAGCTTGAAAACAATGGGAACCTATGGGAGAAAATATCCCCGCCACAAAACGCAGCCACTTGTGGCTCTACAAAAGTCGCCAGTGTGCTTAAGGCCTTAAGGTTCACGCGCGGAAAGTCGAGGACTGATCAAACTCTTGCGACACTTCTTGGCCTCGTGGAGATCCGGAGAGGCTCAGTAAGGACTGGAGGCGTCCGACGTTGATTTCAAGAAGACTCTTGACTCGGTACATCATGAGAGGCTCTAGGACCTCCTGTTGGTCCGTGGAATTACTGTGAGACTTATTGACGAGATGTCTTTCCTGTGCTATTGGACAGAGAAGACAGGATTATGGAGAAGAAGTTTCATATTTTCTATTCCGATCATTTACGAACAAGTGAGTAGGATGTTTCCTCACTCAAACATTTTCATCACGAGCGAAGTAAAGACTATAACACACCCGTTGAATGAAATGTAAAACACATTGTCGGAGAAAATAAACTATAGAATACATTAGTGTGTTACGACAACTATAGTGTAATAACTGACTGATTCTATTTTCCTAAGATACTAGGATATCTTCATTTTCAATTGAGTCTTATAAAGTCTTATAAATTTTTTCGTGGTGAATTTTCTATCTTCCAAGGAATTGTGAGAGTGACTTTGGTCTTTCGTGAACACGTCCAGACATCTATTACTTTCACTTTCTTATGCACCTCTGCAGTATCTAACAGGAAGTTACGCTATGTGAAATCTAAACCACGGATTGTAGTCTCGGTCCGGTTCATAATAGCTTCAACGTTGATGACCTTATCTGTTCTTCTTGTCCGTCTACCATCACCCAGTTCCGGTGAGCAGAGAACGAGATTTTGCCTCTGCATTCCTCCAATTTGCCTGGGCATTTTGACACCATTCCTTCCCAAGCAGGAGGGCAATATTACCTTGGGTTTATGTATTTAACCACCCTCCCCCATCCCAGTGACCTTTCCTATGTTAATCGAAACTTTTACCCCGATTCCCTCAGCCTATCTCGATTTTTTGCTTTCTATTTGGGGTCGGGAGGATGACCTTCTCGGCTCTTTTGACCTCCCTTGATCTTCAGTCCCTATAGGAATCCCGACTGCACCAATCCGAGGCCACAACCATAACCACTATACCAGTAATAATAACATTCTTTCTATATTACTCACCTCCAATTGACCGCCCTGGTCCTCAAGACCATTTTTATTTGTCTTTGGCATGTTCTGACTCTTGCTGCTTTGCCTCTGACCCGAACACTGTGGTGGGGCTAGGAGGGAGCCTTCTTCCGTGAGGTGCTAAGATAGGAGGAACAACGCAGCTGTTTTTTTGATGGGTGTGGTATGGGTGTAGGGTGAGTACGACTATGCTCTCATTCGGCCAGTCCCTTTACAAGGGTGAAAAATGGCTTTCGGCATGTGTTATGGTAAGACTGATTAATGGAGGTGACGAGTATAGAGTCAACATCCTTCAATATCACCAATCTTATCTGGTTGGTTATCCTTTAACTGATTTGATGAAAATCTATTTCAGTTGAAATCTAACCACTTTTTTTTTTCAAAATTTCTTTGTCCATGTTTTTATTACTCCTGTGACCTTGTAAGAGAGAAGAAAATGTACTTAGATTAAAAACGGAAAGGCACGAAAAATAAAAGACAGGAAAACAATTCTGGCAGTAAATAAGTTGGTTAGGACAATGCAGTGATAATTAGCTAGTAGACAGAAAATAGTAGATAGCAGTTAGTAGATAGTAGATAGTAGATAGTAGACAGAAAATAGTAGACAGTAGTTAAATTCCTCTGGATCAGGGGCCCTCGAATCGTTTTAGACCACTACCGCAGTTAAAAAAAAATACCATCGTTGACCCTTTCCTTTTTTGAGTAAGAATGATTAAAAAGGGTAGCTAGCAAATATTTTGGTTTGGAAACATATTTCTCATAAACAGAAAATTGAGAAGTTATATGAAATAGTGGACAGCTAGCATTTTTTAAAATTCATATTCAACAAATTTGAAAAACACATTGAACTATTTCCAGTTCATTACCAAATATAGTGAACCTGTTGTGGACCAAAGAGAGTCATCGTGGACCACCAGAGGCTCTTTGACCAGCACATGAGGACCACTAGTGTTGATTAGGATCACTAGAGAACCAAGTTCAGGTGCACTTACAAAACTATAGTTGCTACATAACAATTATATCGAATACGCGTCATTCGTGCCGCCTATACAACTAGAAACTAATTAATGAGTTCTTTATCCACTCCAAAACTTTCCCGTCTTAAAACAGGTCAAATATGTGCAAAGTTAGATCAGTTTGATTTAAAATGTTCTTCAAGTGTTCGGATGGCTAAGGTCACATCTAATTATCAGATACCAAACGTAGTTTGTCATGTAATATGTGGTGTGTGTGTGTGTGTGTGTGTGTGTGTGTGTGTGTGTGTGTGTGTGTGTGTGTGTGTGTGTGTGTGTGTGTGTGTGTGTGTGTGTGTGTGTGTGTGTGTGTGTGTGTGTGTGTGTGTGTGTGTGTGTGTGTGTGTGTGTGTGTGTGTGTGTGTGTGTGTCTGTGTGTGTGTGTATGTGTGTATGTGTGTGTGTGTTTGTGTGTGTGTGTGTGTGTGTGTGTGTGTGTGTGTGTGTGTGTGTGTGTGTGTGTGTGTGTGTGTGTGTGTGTGTGTGTGTGTGTGTGTGTGTGTGTGTGTGTGTGTGTGTGTGAGTGTGTGTGTGTGTGTGTGTGTGTGTGAGAGAGAGTGTGTGTGTGTGTGTGTGTGTGTGTGTGTGTGTGTGTGTGTGTGTGTGTGTGTGTGTGTGTGTGTGTGTGTGTGTGTGTGTGTGTGTGTGTGTGTGTGTGTTTATGTGTGTGTATATGTGTGTATGTGTATGTGTGTGCATGCGTGCAAATTTGCACTGAACCACCCACTTTATTCTCATCCAAATCCAGAATCTCAATCCACACAAATATCAATTACCCTCACCAATTACACCGGAGGACTGCAATCCGAAATACATGATTTTTAAGAGCTGCCTCTTGTCCTACCCTTTCAGTTTCTTCTGATCTGTGGCTCCCCGCCCCCCTGAAGGCACAGGAGCGGCCAAAGACTTCATCAAGGTTTCATGAAGCCTTAATCACGCTTCAGGCCTGACTTGCCCCCTCCCCCTTCCCTCCTCCCTCCCCTCCCTCCCTTCCCCCCGCTACTTCGATTGCCTCACTAGTATCGCTGTTTCTCGTTTGATTTTTGTTTTGATTTTTTAATTCTTCCTGTTGAATCTAAAGTGAGCTTGACACCTGAAGGTGTTGCAGTAATTTTTGTTTATTAGTTCTGTTTTCATTCGTCCTGAGTATTTGGTGTTCCTGTTCTTTCTCTTGTGCGTTCTTCAAATATTACTCATTTTAATTCATTTTTGTTCAAACCGCAGAACAAACCATTTGAACATATCTTTACTCCTGATTTTTTTTTCTATTTTTCTTTAATTCCATTTTTTATTTTATGGAATAAATCACAAGTAGTAGAGTTGTCTTTCAAATAAAGAAATCCAGCTTTTACGGAGTTTCGAACCCGGTACATCACACTGGGCTAATTTTCCTCCAACCTCCGATTAATCGGCGGTAAAATTTCTGCCGTAAAATCACTATGGCAAAGAGTTTTATGTTCCCAACAAAAATACATAGAATGTCATTTGATATGCTTTAGGAAAATTATTTTCCTCCGACACATTAGACCCCTTCTCGAAAGCTGCGGTTTGCAAATTTCCTCCAACAGTTGAAGGAAAAATAGCTCAGTGTGATAACGCCTTTAGTTAAGATATCAACGTTATAGCCGTAACTTAGTGTGTCTTAACCACCTTCGTAACTACAAGAGGGTTAAGTTCCACTCAATGAAATACCTTAAGGGTAACCAGGATTAAAGATTAACTGCCACCCGAACCGAAGGGGTTTAATGGACAAAGCGAACCGGTTTAAATGAGTAACTCTGTTAAGTGTATTCAGTAACATGGAGGGTAGAAACTATAAAGTTTGGAGAATTATACATTAAACCAACTCAAAGAAACCAGCTCCTAAAGTATTTATGGGGGAAAAAGGGGAAAACTTTCTTAAAGTACGTAAGGTAGTTATAGTAAGTCTGCATTAAGGATAATGTTTACCGCGCGCGCGAACACACACACACACACACACACACACACACACACACACACACACACACACACACACACACACACACACACACACACACACACACACACACAAAAAAAAAAAAAACGCACACATATATACACACACACACACGCACACACACATACACACACACACACACACACACACACACACACACACACACACACACACACACACACACACACACACACACACACTAAAATATACAGCGACATTGTGGTCACCCAGTACCAAAAAGAATATAAAGAAAATCGAGAGAATCCAGAATGCAGCCACAAAAATGGCTCCTGCACTTTCAAACTTGTCATGTGAGGAGAGACTGGCTAAATTGGAGTTACCAACTTTGGAGCAAAGAAGAAAGAGGCGACCTACTGACCAATAGAATCATGAAGGGCACAGAAATACTCGATAGAGAGGACTTGTTAAATTGGGACAAGAGAAACACAAGAGGACATGGAAAGAAATGCAAAAAACATAGTTATAGAAGAAATCTAAGGAACAGTTTTCCACATAGAGTGGTGGACATTTGGAACAAACTGGACGAAAAAATAGTTTATGCAAAAACCATTCATGAATTTAAGAGCAAACTAAACACTGCGAGATACAAAGGTGGGACACCACGAGCGTAGCTTGCCTTCCCGTAAAATACAACTAGGTAAATACACACACACTCAAACTAAAACACACACACACACACACACACACACACACACACACACACACACACACACACACAAACACACACACACACACACAAACACACACACACACACACACACACAGACACACACACACACACACACACACACACACACACACACATACACACACACACACACACACACACACACACACACTCTGGCCTGCCACTACGGAGGTCCGGGTTCGACTCTCGCCCGGGGCTGAAATAATATCAGTATCGCAGCGCTGAGGGGTGTTACTCCAACTCTCGTGGGCGGGGAGTTGGGGGTGTGTGTGTGTGCAAGGTCATAGCATTACCCATAGATCGGACCTACGAGCTCTGAGCTCTCTTCCAGGAGGGAAATAGCTGTCGATCACGAGTCCAACACGTGATCCAAAGACCAAGTGAATACACACACACATACACGCACGCACACGCACACACACACGGCTCTCTGATGTATTGGTACTGTGTTTGACCACTAAATCAGTGATCTGAGTTCGAGTCCCCGCAAAGGACCGAAAATAATTTCACTCCAAGTCGGTATCCCAGATTTGATGCGCAAATAGTCAGGTGTTTGTGCGTGATCCAAGGCCGTGGTGAATTACACACACACAACACACACACACACACACACACACACACACACACACACACACACACACACACACACACACACACACACACACACAGGTGTGTGATTGTGTTTACACGTGGACATATTTTAAAAACACTTGTGTATTGCTTATCATAACTGTAACATCTCTATTATGTTCTCTTCAGTTTCTATTTTTTTTCCTTAATCTTAATGGTGGCAGCGGTGGGATCACCATTTGATGTGTCCGTACGTGGTCCCGTCCCTATCCAGATGTGTAGGCGAATATATCAAACACTATATGTCACCTAGTTCCACTTTAATCACTTATTGTCACTACATAAAAAGTTTTACATCAATAGTAATTTATCACATCTTCCCTATCACTACAGTGCACATTGTAAGTTATCGACCGACCTCTGCTCCTGTGGTGCGCGCTTCGGGTTTTGATCAGAAAACGGCTGACCGAGCACTATCTGGCGGGTCCCAGCAATCGTACTTGTACAGTTTTTAGTGGGAGTATTCAGTCTCTTACAATATGCTGTGTTGGTATTTAAGTATGTTACAATTCTATTTATATATTATAATATTTCCCGGGGGGGAAGAGCTCGTTATTATGGGGTAGTTCTGTAACGTAATGTGTTGGTGGTTGATTGCACTTATGAGTGTGTGTTCGTGTGTGTGTGTATTGGTTGATCCACGTGATGCCTAGCTCGGCAATTTCTTGGCAGGAAATGGTGGCGCCAATAGGTCCAGGGTGTGGTTGGGGTAGTTGAGATGGAGGAGTGTGTGGGTCATATGACTGACTGATACTTACATGTGTATGTGACGTATACATTTGACTATTTATGTATTCATTTACTTATCTATTTTTCTTTACTTATTCATCCACTACCCTATCTATTCATGTCCATTTATTTACATATTTCTTATGTATTCGATTTTATTATTTTTATCCGACCTCATTATGGACCAAAAGGTCTTCTATCGGCTTTCATCTAATGCCACTGCAACCCCACACACCTGAAGGAAATAGTATGACAGACGCGAGACTAAAATGGACAGGATGACACCATAGGTAAGGGGTTGAGGAAGAATGCAGATACAAGTATACTTGCCCCACCTCGTATCAGAAAAATGCTGATATACTTTTCGCTTTTAAATGTGTGACATGTATTTCTATGTTGTACTTTTCTTATCATCAAAATGGTTCTGTGTCAGTTGAATTTAGACGATAATAAGGCTAGATATAGTTCTTGTATGGCGTGTGTCAGGTTGATTTGTCTGCATTGGTACGTGTCTCGGTCGTGCAGATTTCTCCATGGTAAAGGAATTCACTCTTTCCACCCCTTTCTCCCTCTCTCTCCTCCTCTTCCAACCATCACAGTCTTTCCCGTCTCCTCTTCTTTCTGTAAATATATAATTGCGATGGGCCTTTCCTTACATTTTTTTTTCTTCTGTAAAATTTGTTTTCTCCTGTTCGGCGACTTCCAGGGACCGATATTGTCAGAATCTTTTTGGAGGACCGGACTTCATCTTCGAACTTGTTGAGGAACCGAAGTTTTGATGAAGAAGATTCACTTCGACAGCGTCTGGCCTTTCAGAGCTCATGTATGACCCGATCTATGGGTAATGCTGTGACCCTAAACACACACACACACACACACACACACACACACACACACACACACACACACACACACACACACACACACACACACACACACACACACACACACACACACACACACGCACACAAACACACGCACACACACACACACACGCACACAACTCCTTCTCCATTAGACTTGGAGTGCCGGCTTGCAGCTCGCTGAATTACCACTACACCAGCAAGCCGAAAAATTACAAGACTACAGTTAGAAAGTTTGCTTAATGGATTATGATGGCCTTTCCTATGCTCTATTAAGATATATCTATAGAGTAATTACAGAATAGTGAGTAAGTGTACAGTAGAATTGTTGAAATGTCCAGTGGTGAGGATCCTATGCCACGTGACATTCGACGTACCTTTTAATTTGCAGAGATTGTATCACGTGGTGGTATTTACATCAATTACGTGAACATGACAGCATTTCCA
>NC_134819.1:36646766-36661766 GCF_046742065.1 Oratosquilla oratoria | reverse complement strand
TGTGTGTGTGTGTGTGTGTGTGTGTGTGTGTGTGTGTGTGTGTGTGTGTGTGTGTGTGTGTGTGTGTGTGTGCGTGTGTATGTGTGTGTGTGTGTGTGCGTGTGTGCATGTGTGTGTGTTTGTGTGTGTGTGTTTGTGTGTGTGTGTATACATATATATAAATATATATATGTACTGTATATATATATATATATTTATATATATATATATATATATATTGGTGAAGAACAATGTGGGCTTAGGACAGGTAGGGGCTGTGTGGATCAAATTTTTGTGGTAAGGCAAACATGTGAGAAAGATTTAGGAAAAGGTAAGAATATTTTTTTGGGCCTCTATGAATTAAGAAAAGGTTTTTGACAGGGTGGACAGGAAAGCACTGTGGGAGGTATTGCAGGTATATGGGATAGGAGGAAAGACGTTAAGAGTATTCAAGAGTTTTTACGAGAGTAGTAGGGCCTATGTTAGAATTAGAAATGGATAGAGTGAGTGGTTTGAAGTAGAGGTAGAACTTCGCCAGGGATGTGTTATGGGGTGGTACGAGAAGTAAACGAAAGGGTGATGGACCGGGGACTGGAGATGGTTAAAGGAAATGGAGAAAAGTGGGAGATAAGCCAGTTGTTGTTTGCGGACGACACTGCGCGTGTGGCAGGATCAGAGGCGGGATTAAGGAAGTTAGTGACAGAGTTTGGGAAGGTGTGTGAAAGAAGGAAGTTGAAGATAAATGTGGGTAAAAGTAAGGTGATAAAATGTACAAGGGGAGAATGGGGCAGCAAACTGGAAGTGAGTGTTAAGGGAGAAAGACTGTAAGAAGTGAATGGCTTTAGATATATGGATGCGAATATAGTCGGAAAGGGAGGAGTGGAGATTGAGGTAGAATGTAGATTGAGACAAGTAAATGCCTTGAGGGATTAAAAAAGGTTAATGAAAAATAGACATTTGGGAATGAATTTTATAAGAAGATTGCATTAAAGAGCAATTGTGCCGACAGCACTGTATGGGTCAGAAACATGGAAAATAAGAGAGGAAATGAGGAAGAGTTTGAATGTGTTTGAGATGAAACGACTGAGAATTATGGTAGGGATTACTAGGCTAGATAGATTGAAAAAAGAGGTGGTGAGGAGGAGAGCGGCGGTACAAAGGGAGTTAGGATATAGGGTTGATGAAAGAGTATTAGGATAGTTTGGACACATGGAAAGAATGAGTGAAAAAAAGATTAATGAAAGAGGTGTGAAAGGCAGAGGTGGATAGAGTGAACATGAGGGGGCGACCAAGGATGAGGTGGATGGATGGAGTAAAAGGGGCACTGGGAAAGAAAGTAATGTCTGTTGAGGAAGGAAGGGAGGAAACAGTAGACATGGTGAGTGGAGAATGGTTGTATATGGATGATTATGTAATACATGGAAAGGAGAGGGTGGCGGATGGGGAGTGAGGGAGTATGTATGAATGATATTTTGATGCAGCCCGAAGGGATTTCTCCCCGTAATCTCTTTTTCTGTATGAGGAGACGGAGAGGGGGGTCGCCAATTAAATGAAGCGGCCTTGCTGTGGATGTGTTGTCTTGCTTCATATACATATACATATACATATACATATGCATATATATATACATATACATATATACATATATACATATATACATATACATATACATATATACATATATACATATATACATATACATATACATATACATATACATATACATATACATATACATATACATATACATATACATATACATATACATATACATATACATTTACAGATACATATACATATACATATACATATATATACATAGATATTTACGTAGACATATACATTTACATATGCCCTTAACTTTGAAGGGTTGTAACAAAGACGAAACGGAAAAATTAAATTTAAGTTAATTCAATTGCATTTGATTCAAAGAAATATAAGTTGTTTAAAAGTGAATGTATTGGAGCGTCTCATCTAAAGTCACATTGGTCATAAAAAGTGACATTGCAGTTAAATGGGCACTCCTGTCTCGTCTTCGGAAGCTGACACAATCAGGAGACCAAATCATGTTTTTAATACGACTTGAGTTTTCCTGTCAAGGTAACTGAAGCTGTATAAGCCCAGGGTCTTAATTAGCATCCTTGCAAGACGCCACTAATTAATAAGACCCAGAAGTTATATTAAGGGCCTGGGGACTCTGAGTCCGTAATAAATATACGAGAGAAAGCGTGGTCATCCTTCTCCCTGTCTGATGGCAAAGGATAGTCCAAACCGGGGTACACATCCCCCTGGGAGTAGGCAGCATTATTCTTCAGTGGTACGTTACAAGATAATGGCACAACATGCAACGCAACTCGGCGTGCTAGGATTCAGAGCAACTACACGTGAAACATGTCTGTGGAAATACATGAGGACACGAAGAAAAAAATAAGAATTATGATTTAGTCTTTGGTTTATTTCAACTGGCAAGGGGGATTTGATTGTGCAGGAGGTCAATGCTTGGATAAATGTGATAGCGGACAGAGTCCTGCACCGCGCATTTGTTCAGTCTGCTCTACACAACACCCCCCGCCTCCAGCCACTGGGGGCTTAGGGGAGTGAGTGAGGCGGGGAAGGGGAAGTACGAGAAGGGGGGGGGGGTCTTTTCTCTCTTAGAATAGAAGCGCTGGTAAAATATAATTCATAACAAAAACCTTTCTCTTCAGTGTCCCATTCGTTCCCACCTCAGCTCACCGTCTCCCTCTTCTCTTGTATTCGTGGAGATTACCCTTTGTGCACTGGATAAGGGGTCGTGTAGCAAGGTAGTAAACAAGGAAAGGTGAACTGACGCCATCATTGCCTAGAATAGAAACCTATGAAGATAGTGGGAGTCGAAACTAGAGTTGCGTATCGAGCATCGTTACACCAGGTTTGTTTACTTTTTTTGGAAGGGGGAGGTAATGGTCGTTACAAAATAAATAGACACATAGATAAAAATAATTTGTTACCTGGACTATTGGGAAAGGTAAAAAAAAAGCCACTGCTAGGAATTAGAGTGTAGTGCGGGAATCAAACCCATAACTAAGCAAATACGAGACCAGCACGCTACCGATTACGCCACCAGCGCACTTAGACAACCAAAACAAAGTGGATAAATTCTATCGGGAGACTAAGACAAAAGCTAATAGAGTAAGAATGTTAAGCATGATAAAATGGATAAGTGATTTCAATACTGTAATTGACCGTGACAGCTAGGATCACAAAGATGTAGTATAACCAATAGTTTTTGGTAACAAGGAAGAGATATTTAGACTTCTTCTTACAAAAACGACTGTCAACATCACACGTATTCGTTTGACATAAGATAACAGGAGTGTTCAACAAACGAGCCTTGTGCATTGGCTAGAGTGTTAAGCTGCGTATCATATCTATGGGTTTGTTTACATTGTGGTATCAGGCTTCCTTAAGCACGCATGAGAGATTAAAGATAACGCAGGAGTGACAGTCCATACTGCCTTGATATGAAGTGTGAAGACAAACACATACCTGCCAAACGTTATACAGGGTGGACCAGAAATTACTTTAACCCAAGTTTGAAAAAATGCTGGAATAGAAATAAATTTGGTCTGGAATAAAGATAAATAGAATAGCAATGTTTGGGTAAGGTAACTTTTGTCTGAGATAAAGATAAGTAAATTGATATTTGGATGAGGTAACTTTTGGGCCACACTGTATCATCAAATAACGTGAATGCAATTCTGCAATGCTATGAGAAGACGTGGAAACATGGATATACAGAAGATATAGGGGTAATAAATAGGAATATAAATATGGGCAGTGTAACGCGGATAGCAAGAATGTTATATAATACATACATATAACAAAGGCTTTTTCCCCCTTACATGGGGGTAGCCAAAAAGAAATTAAAATAAGAAATTAAAAAATCAATAATGCAAAATACTTTATAAGATTGGTAAAGACGAGATGGATGAAGATCTTGAAAAAGGAGAGAACGAGAAGACGGAAACATTATGAGTTTTTATCGACAATAAATAAGAAACGTTTCATCAAAAAACTCAGCGGACTGACGAAAAGGTCAGAATGATCAACAAACACCTCGTGTCATGGAAACGGCAAAAAAAGATATATAGTAAAAGTATAGCTTTAGACAAGACCTCCGGGACAGCAGCTGCTGTGAAGAGTGGGTTGCTGAACGCTGTAAGACCGTTTGTAGTTAAATGGTTCAGTACAATAAGCCAGGTAGTTATACATTGAGCTGGAATACCTAATGCTTGGATGAAGGTAGCTATAGTTCCCGTACACAGAATAATTGATTAAACAAAGCTATAGAAACATCAGACCTGTAAGACAGTTGATGCACACATATAAGATAGAAACGTATATATATACATACATACATACATACATACATACATACATACATACATACATACATACATACATACATACATACATACATACATACATACATACATACATACATACATACATTCATACACATGTATAGGTGAGGCGGGGAGGAGCCTACGCCAAGAGGGACTCAGTAGTTGCGGCCGAAGCCGCCACTTTTGCTCTATATGAGCGGCTCTTTAGGGACTGTTGAGTCAGGTAACACAGTCACTGCTTGAAATCAGAGAGGAATGCGGAATTTGAACCCACAACTAAGCGAATGCGAGACCAGCACGATTTCGATTACGCCACCAGCACAATGATTAGCATTCTTATAGTAATTAGACTTCATAGGAAAAGAAGAAAAAAAAATGGAGTGTTTAATGGCACGCCTGTAAGAAAAAGGAAGAGGAATGGAATAACAGATCAATTTAGATCATGAATGAAACATAACTGACCTTGATTATCACAGCAGCTTAATTACACAGTGATGCACGTGAAGGAACAGATTAATGAACCCTATACATTGTAACAATGAAAGATAAATAGGTAACATCATTCTATTTCTATCAACACCGATACCTCTATCAGCTCCCGTCAACCTTCTACCGAAAATAAGACTACGAACCAAACGATAAATACTCGACTAAATAAACCAACATTCGAAATACAAGATGACGCAGACAGCGGCGGGAGGTTTGCCATGAGGACGGGCGCGCTGGTAAGCAAGTCCAAAACAATAACAATATTCTTAGGAGAGTAAACTCATTGTGCTTTCCGTATGTAAGACTCCTTTCACACGTATCGACATTTCGCCGTGTAGCCTCCGCGACACGACGTCGTGCTCTCAAATAACCATGGGCATCTATGGACGTTTTCGCGTGTGGACGTGGTTGACAAGTGGCCGTTGACACCCATAGTTATTTGAGAGCACGACGTTGTGTCGTGGACGGCGAAAAGTCGATATGTCTGGAACGAGCCGAAGATGTCTGCCTGCAAAGGACAGGAAGTTTTGAGTTTCTGGTCTCATGTCTTGTTAACAAGGAAACTACGAACGTCGTGGCTAAAGGCTTGACTGGAACAAAATTACGGCTTCAACTGCGGAAGATTCTTATCTAAAGCTAAACCCAAGTGTCTTGCGAGAGTCAAAATAAAATAATCAAGTGTTGGGTTCGAGTCCCGCACTCCTCTCCTGGAATATGCTCCTAACCTTTTTCTTCTGCCATAACAAAAGGGTTACATATAAATAAGTACAAATATATTGGATGGTAATACTTAGGTGGCGTCAATGATTTTGAGAGAACATGAGTTTAATTTTCTGTATTTTCTTTTAACAAACTAAGTAGCCGGCGATTACGTATCACATATGACAGACTCAAGCACTTCAAGTACTCGCATCCAATTTATCCTTTGTGCTGTCTCCACTGACCATAATACTGCCAAATATAATTATTTTCATTAGTTACCACTGAATAATGAATGCCAAATATAATTATTTTTATTAGTTACCACTGAATAATGAATGCCAAATGTAATTATTTTCATTAGTTACCACTGAATAATGAATGCCAAATATAATTATTTCCATTAGTTACCACTGAATAATGAATGCTACTTATCCTGGAATTTCATAAACACAAGTGTAGATGTTTCCTCTTGGTCCGCTTTGCGCTCTGCTTCGGATTGTCGCCTTCGTTTCGTCATTTGCTTTTTCGTGATTTTTCAACAGACCCTTCGGACAAACTTAAAGTTTTGTTTTGAATCGTATGAGGTTGTGGTCTAGTATGAATAAAGGACACCAAAAGTAATGGAGAGCACTACCTGGCTCTAAATATCCACACAAACGCCTCATCTTCGGGGGGTTTGCCTCATCTTCGCCTTATATATATATATATACATGTATATATATATATATATATATATATACACATATATATATGTATATATATATATATGTATATATATATGTATATATATATATTATATACATATATATATATATACATGTATGTGTATATATATGTATATGTACATATATATATATATACATGTATATATATATATATATATATATATATATATATATGATTTTCAACACAGAACTCGTTTTTTTTTTTTTTTTTTTTTTTTTTTTTTTTTTTTTGTTTTGTTTTTTTCTCGGTCCTGTTTTTCTCCTGACGCTCTTCGCCTCGAAATAAGTCAAATGCTTCCTCGTCGTGTCTTGTCCTCACAAGTCTTTCACTGGTCGTTGCTATTTCTGCCCGGACTCTCTCCTGGGCAAATGCTTCCATGTGTGTTTCGCAATGCTTGGGTTAATATCCGCAACGTATTTTAGATCCGCAAAGTCACTGAGTTCCGCAACTTTATTGAGATTCACAATTCTTTAGGTTCTACAACGTTATTGAGATTCAAAACTTTCTTGAATTCCTCATCTCCTTTAGGTTCCGCAAGTTCCATGGGTTCCGCAAATATGTCGACATCCGCAATTTCATTAGTTTCGCAATTTTAACACAATCCTATCCCATGTAGTTGGGGGAAGGTGTGAAAGGTTACCTATTCATTTAGCAAGGAACATGTTAAAACCATGGGTTATAACTAACCCAGAGGCTCTTCTTTAACTACCCCACTAAGTTTTCTCGAGTCTACCCGTTTATTCTAGCTGCCTTCAAGTGATTTTATTCAGCTGAAAGGAGTCCTTTCGAGTCTGAGTTCAGGAAACGGTCCCGAAGTCGAAAAATCCCAGGTATTACCTCAGAGGAAGACAAAAAAAAAAAAAAAAAAAAAACGGGTCATCGCGGAATGGTACTTGTTAAGAGTTCCTTCATGTCCATGTTAGAGCGGCCGATTGGACTGGGCCGACAGCGTCTGGAGGCGAAAAATTAGAGGTCTTAGTCCACTAGAGATTCAACCCGTGACGTTAGTTCGGGGATGCGGTCCCCCGAGGTTTGACGAAAGTCGTCATGTCTAGACACCTCGCAGGGTGGCTGAGGGGTGAGAAAGGAAAGTTTATGTAACCTTCTTTTGACACACCAGTTTTACATCAACGCGTCCCCAACGCTTCGCGATCCGACTGCAGATCCTGTTGACATGTCCGTACCGTCTACGGGCAGAGTCCGCGCTGGGGTCCGAATTGCCTTCACGTCTTCGGTCGACGGACTTCCTTACTGATTTTATCCTGGCTACCTCCACACGATTCCATTCAACTAAGAGGCTTCGTGTTAACATGGTTATGATTTCAGGGGTTATTACATACATACATACATATACCAAGGCTTTTTCCCCCATACAAGGGAGGTAGCCAAAAAGGAAAAGGCATAAAATCATTCCCACCCATTCCATCCCTGAATACACTCCACACCCCTCCACCCTCCCTCTTATCTTAGCACCTCCTGGATGACGGGTCATCCCTGCACCTTGTCCACTGCACTGGGGTTATTACACTGCGTTATTTTTTCTACCACATCCTACCTCCAACCCTCATAGATAACTAGAACTTGACTTCGCTTACATAAATATAGACTTCTTTAAGAAAATTTCAACAGTGTGTCTAATATTCGTATAGTTTTACGACCTCTTAGCTCATCGTTCAGTTTTGTTATGTATGACGGAAGGATAATTTGATATTTGGAGATTTGAAAAATAAAATATTGTAGCCGAAGTCGTTTTTACTCAAACGAACTCTCAACTGTCGGCGCTGCTGAAGCCCGTGGAAGCCCAGTGAGATAACCCGTGGAAGCCCAGTGTGATAGCCCCTTAACATGGTTATTCGTTCCCTTGTACCCACTTTCCTCTTTCTAACTTATCACGCGACATAAAACCTTGTTACTCGTTACTAGATATGTGTTCATGTTTATCTTTTTTTTTTTAATAATTGACTCTGTATATTTCATTTATCTTCCTCCACTGTCACTTTACGAATTATCTTTATTTATTTAGAAACATAAATACAAATGAACCATCAATTATTATTATAAAAATCTTCATTGATCATTTTAGTATATAATCATTTGTGTATACTCCTTTTCATGTATACTCCGACCTTTTAATAATTATGCTTTTCTTTTTTTAATTATCACTTTAGAAAATAACCCCTGCATATTAACTTCTTCCTCCTCCTCCCCTCCTCTTCTCCTCCTCTTCTCCTCCTCTTCCTCCTCTTCCTCCACGAGTCATCTCTGCTCGCTCTTTAATCATTTTATTTACATAAAAATAATCTCCTTATAATCCCTTTCTTCCCTTTCACTAATTTTCTTTTCCTTTATTGATTATCAATTTTAAAGATAATCCTCTGCGTATAAATTGTCTCTTTCTTACCCCTGTTCCCTCTCCGCCTCCTCCTCTTCCTCCTTCCTCAATCCTCTGCGTAGATTCCCTCCTCCCCCTCTTCCTCTCTCCTCCTCCTCCTGCTCCTCCAGAAACCATCTCTACTTGCCCTCCATTTCCTCTGCGTATACTCCCTCCTCCTCCTCCACCTCCCCCTCCTCTCTCCTCCCCCTACCCCTTCTCTCTCCTCCCCCTCCCCCTCCCCTTCCTCCCCCTCCCCCTCCCCTTCCTCTCTCCTCCCACCGTCCCCCTCCTCTCCCCCCTCCCCTCCCCTCCCCTCCTCTCTCCTCCCCTCCTCCTCCCCCTCCCCCTCCTCTCTCCTCCCCTCCTCCTCCTCCCCCTTCCCTCCTCTCCTCCCACCCTCCCCCTCCTCTCCCCCCTCCCCATTCCCCTCCTCTCTCCTCCCCCTCCTCCTCCTCCTCCTCCTCCTCCCCCTCCTCCCCCTCCCCCTCCCCCTCCTCTCTCCTCCCCCTCCTCCTCCTCCCCCTCCTCCTCCTCCCCCTCCTCCTCCACGACCCATCTCTGCGTGCCCTCCATTTCCGAGAGGACCGCGGCAGCCACCCTAATCTAGACCCGGCGCGCTCCGCCCAGTGCCGCTGTCCGTCTCTGCGGCATCCTAATCAGCAGAGCCTCATTACGCCAACGCTATCTAAACAACCTCCAATTAGACGCTGCCTCGCTCTGTGCTACCACGTCCAGGGCGCGGCACGACGCTCCTCTTTCTCCTCCTCCTCCTCCTTTTCCTCCTTCTCCTCCTCCTCCTCCTCCTCCTCCTCGTCCTCTTCATCCTCCTCCTCCGTAACAGCAGCACAAGCGGTATCGCCGGTGAAAGCAGAAGCACCGGTGGTAAAGAGAAGTGGTCGTAGGAACTAGAGGAATAAGTAGTAATAGTAGTAGTAGTAGTAGTAGTAGTAGTAGTAGTAGTAGTAGTAGTAGTAGTAGTAGTAGTAGTAGTAGTAGTAGTAGTAGTAGTAATAGTAGTAGTAGTAGTAATAGAAGTCGCTCTAATGATAGATGTAGTGACCTTAAAAAGCAATAGTGGGAATTGCAGTAATAGTAGTAGTAGTAGTAGTAGTAGTAGTAGTAGTAGTAGTAGTAGTAGTAGTAGTAGTAGTAGTAGTAGTAGTAGTAGTAGTAGTAGTAGTAGTAGTAGCAGTAGTAGCAGTTGTAGTGGTAGTAGTAGTAGTAGTAGCAGTAGTAGCAATTGTAGTGGTAGTATTAGTAGCAGTAGTAGTAGCCTCAGCAACAGCGGCAGCAGCAGCAACAATAGCAGTATCAGTAGTAGTATTACTGATAATTGATAGTAGTAATAGAGGTGGTAGTCACAATAGAACAGCAAGAAGGAAAGTTAGTAGAAGGATGAGAAAAAGTACAAAAAGTAGAAAGAAAAGGACGAGGGGAAGAGGGTTTGGAAAAAGAGGAAAAGAAGGAGGAGGAGGAGGAGGAGGAGGAGGAGGAGGAGGAGGAGGAGGAGAAGGAGGCGAAGGAGTTACTGGAACATAAGGAGGAGTACAAGAAGGAGAAAGAGAAGGATGAGTGGAAGAGGATAAGGAAGAAGGGAAGAGGGAGGAGGATGTATAGGACGAGGAGGAGGACGAGTAGATGGAGGATGAGGTACTGGAAGAGAAGGAGGAGAAGAAAGGAAGAGAGAAATACGAGAGGCAGAAAGAGAAGAATGAGTGGAAGAGGGTGTGGAGTAACGGTAGTAGGAGAAGGAGGAAAAGGAGGAGGAGGAGGAGGAAGAAGAAGAGGACGAGGAGAAGGAAGAAGATGAGGAAGAGGAAGAAGAAGGAGGAGAAGAAAGCAAAAGAGGAATACGAGAGGCAGAAAGAGAAGAATGAGTGGAAGAGGGTGTGGAATAAGGGTAGGAGGAGAAGGGGAAAAGGAGGAGATGGAGGAGGAGGAGGAGGAGGAAGAAGAGGTCTGGGAGAAGGAAGAAGACGAGGAAGAGGAAGAAGAAGGAGGATGAGGAGGAAGAGGAGGATGAGAAAGAAGAAGAGGAGAAGGAGGGAGTAAGAGGAGATGGACGAGGAGGAGGAGAATGAAGAAGAAAAAGAAGACATGAAGGAAAAGGACGACACGAAGGAAGAGAAGAAAGAAAAAGGAGAAAAGAGAACAAGGAGCTAGAGGAGGTGGAAAAAGAGAGGAGCAGGAGGATGAAACGGAGGCAGAGGAAGAGGAAGAGCGGAAGGAGGAGGAGGAGGAGGAAGGGTAAGAAAATAGGGAGAGAAGAAGGGCAAGAGAAGAAGGAGGAGGAAAAGGAAAAGGAAGAGGGAAATGAGGATGAAAAGAAGAAGAAGAGTAACAAATAAGAGGAGGAGGCGAAGGAAGAGGAGGAGGAAGAGGGAAAAGCAAGAGTACAAGAGTAGAAGAAAGAATGAAAAAACAAGAGGAGGAGGAGGAGGAGGTGGAGAAGGAGAAGGAGGAGGACGAATGTAAAGGGAAATCGAGAGGACAAGATAAGAGAAGAAAATAATTAAAGGTCGAAGAGGACAGGAGAGTACTAGTAGAGAGAGCCTGTAGTGTGTAGAAAGGAAGAAAGAAGAAGAAAGCCACGCTGGCTGAGGGAATATACAAGCCTCGTTGGTGTGGAAGTCTCTGTCACCAACAAGAGTAGCAAACCCCAGCACCGAAACTGTTAAAGGGAATATCATAACCCAAGGCCAGCAGTAGTAGACGTACATATACACGAGGCAGCCAATAACCACCAACATCTACAGGGGCACTGTAGTAAAGAAGGATAGAAGCTCGCAGTTACAGCTACAGGATGACGTCGACGAGGGCTACACGACTACAGATTAGTATCTACAGGGAGGACAGTTCATACATGGCTACAAGACTGTGGCGACATTGATGGAAAGAACAAGACGTTAGTGTGTGCTAAGGAGAGGTGGTACAATGGTGCTATAACTATAGTGCACACACAGGAACTATACTGTCACTGAAGGAATATTGCGTGACCCTTGTGTCAACAGCGAAAAAGAAAATGACGCAGCCAAAAGACTAATCCCAGCAACACTTTTGAAAATAATACATAATCAGCAAAAGCTTTGATATATATGTGTGAGGTCTAATTATTTAATATCACCATTGAAACAGAAAAAGGGTACATCCTAACTACACTTTTGGAAAATAAATCACGGCAAAGAACAGGTATAAGGTATATATGAAGTCTAATTATTTTTCATACACGATGATTAGGGCTTCTTCCATTATCTAGCTCTCTGTATGCCAATTCTTCGTTCCTTTACGTCCCCCCCCCATATATGAGAGTATTGAAGAAGATGAGGAGAGAACACCAGGAGGCGTTGAGTAGCTGCGGCCGAAGCCGTCACCTATGCCCTATTATGCGCTTTGGCGACTGTTGGGGAAGGTGAGAGTCACTGCTGGAAATCGGAGAGGAGTGCGGGAACTCGACCCCACAACTAAACGAATACGAGACAAGCACGCTTCCGATTATGCCACCAGCGCACATGGGGGAAAAGACTGCATATTTGCTGGCATCCTTACGGACCAGAGTCACCATTCTTTTATGTACGGAGACTTGTCCCCATTTAGAAAGGAATGCTGACAACTTTTAACTTCTATTATCCCACTTCTGCACTTCTACGAATTGACTTCTTCGGTGTGATTTTGTCCCCAAAGGACAGAAGCTCTCGCTATGTTCAACAAAATATCCTGTGAATTATTATTTGTTTTCTAGTAATCTAGAACTATTTTGAGAATTTGGAAACGTTTATCAGGATCCTAAACCTTCCCACACTTTTGTGGAATAACAATCTGACAATGATAAACGACACTGGAAGAGATCATACTAATCCAACCTCCAACCTATATTTGAATAACTAAAATATGACCTCGCTTACAGAAATCTAGATTTCTCTAAAGAACATTTCAACAGCATGTCTAACATTCGTATAGGTTTACAGAATTTTAGTTCATCATTCAGTCTTGCTATATATGACGGAAAAATAATTTTATATTTGGAAAATAATATATTGTAACTGATGTCACTCAAACGAGCTCTCAGCTGTCGGAGCTGGTAAACCCCGTGGAAAACTAGCGTAATGACCCCTCAATAGAAACATTTGCATCAAGACGAGGAGGAAGGAACAAGCAACTGCGATGGCTATCTTGACCGATGTACCTTTCTTCCTTTACACCCATTTCCGTCCACAGTCATATACATAATACATTAACACGAAGATAATACAAACTACTATTTACACTGGCCTCCGTGGTGAAGTCATTACAAGTAATTACATCATCAGATATAATTACAGTGGATGTATATCTGGACCGTTAGGTTGACAGTAACAGCAATACTGATTGTAAAGAACAGCATTTGCAATAATAATACCGGCAGTAATTATGGTAATTACATTCTTAAACAATCATTCAAGCTACCTCAACTACCACATTTATTTTATCTTTTTTTTTTTTTTTCATTGTTATCGGGAAGGTGATGGCCATCAACGGTGTTATCATCCTCATAGGATCGCGATGGATATGTTGTGTATATACTAATGTAGCAGTAAATGTACAGTCAAGAGCAAAAATTTTGACCCACGCTACGGTTTTCATAACGTCAATATGATCCCTTTTTAAGTTGAATACATGATATATTTTCCCATGTAGTATCTAGCCTATAGTTATATGATTTTCTAGAGTAGATCTAAAAATGATAAAAGAATTTCAATTCTGTGTCATAAAAAATTCTGGGTGGATAGAAATATTGCACGTGACTGTAGTGAGAGGTATGTTGAACCAGACAAAAGAGAACCAATTATTCGAACAACGGTAACTGGTACTAAAGATAGAGAAACTACCTGAAGTGAATCGCTAGTAACAGCGACGTCATACAAATAATCTTAGCGGCCGCCGCTTGGCATCACTCTGTGTTTCGGTTCGATTTACCGGGCGACGGCCGGTGAGATCACTTATTCGTATATAGAAACAACTCTGAGGTAAGAGCATGAAGTACCATCTGTTTCTCTAAGAGATTAAGAATGAACGATGATAATAGTAATAATAATAGTAATAGTAATAATAATAATAATAATAATAATGATAATAATAATAATAATAATAATAATAATAACAATAACAATAACAATAATAATAATAATAATAATAATAATAATAATAATAATA
Source organism: Oratosquilla oratoria (assembly GCF_046742065.1). NCBI lineage: Eukaryota > Metazoa > Arthropoda > Malacostraca > Stomatopoda > Squillidae > Oratosquilla > Oratosquilla oratoria. The sequence goes on along the minus strand of NC_134819.1, from coordinate 36,647,921 downwards.
ATAATAATAATAATAATAATAATAATAATAATAATAATAATAATAATAATAATAATAATAATAATAATAATAATGATATAATAATTATAATGATAATTAATAATTACAATAATAATAATGATGATAACAATGATGATAATAACAATAATATTAATAATAATAATGATGATAATAATAATAATAATAATAATAATACCAATAATAAAACAATAATAATAATAATTGTAATAGAAATAATAATGATAATAATAATATTAATAATAATAACAATAATAATAATAATAATAATAATAATAATAATAATAATAATAATAATAATAATAATAATAATAATAATAATAATAATAATAATAATAATAATAATAATAATAATAACAACAATAATAATAATAATAATAACAATAATAATAATAATGACAGAAAGAACAGAAATGACTTTCCAGAAGAACAACAAAGGCAAAAACAATTAAGACAAAACCGAAGAAAACGAGAGACCAACAACGACCGGGCGAGAGAAGCTGCAAACAGAGAAACAGGAAGACTATTAGGGATGCAGGGTGGGTGTAGTGGAAGAGAAGCTGAACGCCCGCGAGAGAGAGAGAGAGAGAGAGAGAGAGAGAGAGAGGGAGAGAGGAGAGCGAAGGAGAGAGAGAGAGCGAGCACGCACGGAGCCAGGCACACAAGCACGCGTATCAAACAAAATGGCTGCTCTCGTGTTCTCCCTCTGAGGTCCAGAAGGGAGAAGACGTCACGCTCTCTCCCTCCGTTTCTTTCCTTCCTCTTGCCTTTCTTCTTTTTTTCTTCTTCTTCTTCTTCTTCTTCTTCTTCTTCTTCTTCTTCTTCTTCTTCTTCTTCTTCTTCTTCTTCTTCTTCTTCTTCTTCTTCCTTTTCTTTTTCTTCTTTTTCTTCTTCTTCTTCTTCTTCTTCTTCTTCTTCTTCTTCTTCTTCTTCTTCTTCTTCTTCTTCTTCTTCTCCTCCTTCCTCTTCTTCCTTTTCTTTTTCTTCTTCTCCTTTTTCTTCTTCTTCTACTTCCTTTTCTTCTTATTCCTCTTCTTCTACTTCCTTTTCTTCTTCCTCCTCTTTTTCTGCTTCTTCTAATTTTTCTGTTTTTTTTTCTTCTGCTTCTTTACCATTTCTTTCTCTGCTTCTTCTCCC
>NC_134819.1:36611754-36638766 GCF_046742065.1 Oratosquilla oratoria | reverse complement strand
TTATCATAACCTGGCGGAGCTTTTCTTCACTAATGTTTCTGAATTGTTTTTGTGATTATCTGTGTTCACCGAGTAAAAGATTTGGTGCTACTAGCGTGAGATCTTTTTCGTCGTCTTTCCTTCCGATTGTCCTTTTTTCTGGTGAGTCGATTTATCTAAGATTGTTATTACAATGACTGATAGAGTTTTGCTTCCTGAAAAGGTTTCGACAAGTTAAATGAACGTAACTACACAATATCTTCATTTTGCATCTGCCGATGCCACACTTAATATCACTGGAGCTAAAATCACTATATTCTTTCTCTTCCTGTGGTTTTCAGTCTCACTTTGCACCTCTACCTTTTTACTCTCATTTCAATTCACTTGCCGGGTCTATTGTTATCCTGTCAAATATCGAGCCGCGTATCTAAACTATAGTCAGTCCAGACAAGATTTTTCCCCTCAAAATCATTGTAATTTGTGTTTACAATACTCTAATTTATACTCCAATTTATTTTCCTTTATTAATGTTTATTTGTTATCAAAAGGTGAGAACTACAGAAAAAGTATCATAATAATGAAGACAGTCATAGTCTCATTTGACTGAAGGAGTAGAATGCTGGTTCTGGAGCATAGGATTTTGTTCCCCTAAGGCAAAGCAACTTAGCAACGAGAACAAGTGCTCGCGTCCACGCTGGGACATAACTCCCTCAACCACACCACCGCATTCCGCATTATAACTAACATTATACTAATACCAATGCAGCACGCTGAAGGATGCATGTATTACAAGGTCCACCTTGAGAGTGTGTGTGTGTTCGCGCGCTGTCCTTCGAAGACATGGTCATCGGATCATGATTGCCTACTTACCTACCTGCCGGCTGGCCGGCGTCCGGCGAATGGCCGGTCGGCAACACCAAGGCCACACACGGGGCCGGCCAGCCCTCGTCGCCGCCGGCACCGGTATGGAATGCCGGTGTTAGTCGGACGTGGAGTGAACCCATTTCGTTTCTGCTGGCACGTCGGTACGACACAGTGCAATATCGCTCGTTCGGTCAAGTGGTGAAAACGGGAGGGAGGGGGAGGAGCCAACAGTATTATCATTGTTAATGTTACTAACATTATTTGATGCTATGATAATTATTTCACAACGATCATTACTATTAGTCCCAAAGTTTTGACTATAATTATCATTATAATTATTATTATTACTATTATCATTACCATCATCATTATTATTATTATTACCATTATTATTAGCAGTAATACTATTATCATCATCAACATTATTCTGAAAAGGCAGGAAATTGGATGAAAGAGTCTGTTGAAGAATGGCAGAAACGAAGAGGGCAAGAAATACAAGACGCGAGACAAAAACAAGTGACTGTCTAACCGCTGGAGGACGACTTGCGAAACGACCCAAAGAGGAGGAGGAGGAGTAGGACTCGAGTAGCGACACAAGGAGGAGGAGGAGGAAGAGAAGGTCGAGGGCGGGCGGTTGGAGGAGGAGGAGAAGGAGAGAGGGTCGGAAGTGTGCAATTGACGGGGCGCCCACACTACTTGTGCCGCCCAAAAGCTCTTGCTCAGACCGTCTCGGCGCCGCGCAGTTCCCGCTGGGGAATGTGAGGCGGGATTGGGGGTGATCATTTGCACAGCACCTTTACCCGACGTGGGGTGGTGGCGAAGGGGAGTGTTATGTATGCGGCCGTGTTTCCTCTATGACGTCGTCAGCGTGCTAGAGCGTTTCAAACCTGGTTCAAGTTCCCTTCTCTTCTAATTCCCAGTCTGTTGAATTACAGGTTTTATGAAGAAGCAGGCAATAATGAAACACCATCTCAATAAAATTTTGGAATGATGAACTAAAATTTTATCACGATTAAAGAAAAGCTTTGTCTCGTTTGGATGAAAAACTATACGCTTTCGACTGACTTTTTTGTGCAAGGTCTGAACAAGAGTAGGTCAGTTCACTGGTACGAAACTTTTGAATGAGAAGGTGGCGATAATCGACTGTTCTTGTTTTCGGTCTCGACACCATGAGGAAGTAGCATCTTAACGCTACCTGCGAGTGAGATGACTTGTTCTTATTTCGACTTTGGTGGAGGACAAGAAGGAGATCCCAAAATACAGTTCCCGCTTGCCCAGGGGGTTGGCACGGTTAACCCTTTCGTAACTTAGAAAGTGCCAAGGAGACGAGGCGGTTTAGATCAGCTGGGAGAGAACCCCCAAATTACTCCTCAGCAGAGGTAGTAATCTTCCTGTTCCAGGATTCCTGGAACTCTTCCTGTTCCAGGATGCCTGGAATTCTTCCTATTCCAGGATGCCAAGAGGTTGTCGCAGGTTGCTTGCATTACAGAGCTGCAATTCTTTACAGAACGTTCTTCGTTCCGTTCCAGCGCCGCAGGTCGAGCTGCGCAACCCAACGCCAAAGGTTGCATTGCTCAGTTCAAGAATATCGCCCGTGCTCCGCCCAACAACCTGTTTCCCTCCACCCTACCCCTACCCGCTCCCACTGCAACACCTTAGGTTGCATTGCTCTTTTCAGCACCTCTGTGTTGCTTTGTTTGATCAACACTTGAGACTGCACTGTCCACCGAACGCTCACGCCATCCTCGCTGATTCCGATCTGCTCGTTATTCGGACAGCGCGGTGGACCATGTTCCTCGTGGCTGCAACGATTCTTCGAGGGTCGTGGACCAGAACGCAGCCTGCCAGATCAGAGGGTCTAGGGTCGGCAATGATGAGGAAGAGCAGGAGGAGGAGATGATGGGGTGCCTCATTTGCATGATAAAATCTGCTGGCATGCGTAAACTGGCACTGTATAATGGGTTAACGAGGGACTTGGGTAATGGCAATGGAATCCCATCGCTGAGGACACACCGTAGAAGACTCTTTGACATAGCAGGGACCCTACTTGTGTGTAGGGGGGGAGGGGGACTGCTCGTCAGAGGCAAGATGGCGCCGACGCAGCGCCACCTCGGCGGGGGCCTTCCTTGGTAGGAAATGGTCGATTAGGCCCTGCAGGGACGCCGCCGGCCGCAGCTCGACCTCGTCAACAGAGACATACACTATATATTTTCTTCAACTTTTTTTTTTTAAGTTCGGGGCTGAAGCGTGTTGGATAAATGAGACCCCTACACACCTTCTGCATGTACACGCACAGACACGCGCACACACACACACACACACACACACACACACACACACACACACACACACACACACACACACACACACACATATATATATATATATATATATATGCAGGAAAAATACTGGAAGCGTGTGTTCTTGAAAATGCAAGGTTGACCACGAAGAAAAAACTTTTAAAGCAGAGCGCTTTCGTGTATTCACATCTTCAGTGCAAATAATACATGTATTATTTGCACTGAAGATGTGAATACACGAAAGCGCTCTGCTTTAATAGTTTTTCTTCGTGGCCAACCTTGCATATATATATATATATATATATATATATATATATGTGTGTGTGTGTGTGTGTGTGTGTGTGTGTGTGTGTGTGTGTGTGTGTGTGCGCGTGTGTTTGTGTCTGTGCATATGCGTCAATCATCATTAATTGGAAAAATACGCCAAGGGACGCATTGCCTCACTTACACGCCGTCACCATTCCCCACGACCTCTACGAGCAAGCTCCCGTGCAGCCACCCTCCATTCCCGCTTCAAACAACTTTTCGACAAGTTCGATCAACTTGGCCGAGTCATGGGTTCTGTGGACGTCCCTTTCGTCTCCAGAGAGGGTTGTCTCTTGTGGAGACAGCCCTGTAAGTAGGGTCAACATCAGGGGAACGTACCACATGATGCTCATAATGCCGGAGTTGAAGCCCACACGTTGTGCTGGTGACAGACGTTTCACGGTACGGTCTGGTTTGATGCGAACTCATTCCAGCGTTACCCCGTGATTCTCCGAAGGTTATTGGTGCCAAAGTCACCGGAGCGACTCTTTTAAGTCAGCATTCGATGTCCATGGCTCATCCGCACAGGAATAGGCAGTGTGTGTGTGTCTGTGCCACACGTACACACATACACACACACACACATATACACGCACAAGGAGTTCATTGACGAGGCTAAGTGGTGACATCCCTGTCTAGGTGTTCTTTGAGTTGCTTGACGAGACCTGGCCTCTCGGGCCTTTGGAACTACTGACCACAAAATGTTAGTAGCATGGGACTGTATCCTCACATTTCTTTCACCACACAACACCGCTACGCTACTGGAACTAGGAGGAACTCTGGCGGTACCCGGCGAGGTCCTAGTAGATTGTACTAGTTGTCCCATATAAGGTTTTACAGGCTCATGGCGTGACACCCGTTGTGTCTGAACAAAGTCATAGTGGAGTGAGGTGCCCGACGAGACCTCTAGAACTATTGGAACCCTGATGTTGTGCAAACGGTCCCTCTCGAAGTCCTTGTACAACCTCGTATGGTACTCGTGATATCAAGCGACGTTCTATTGGTGTGCTGCTTGTCGGTGACGTGTTGGTGCCTGGCCGGGCGTTTATGGAAGGCTCGTGGTAATGGCACTAAATGGCAAATTCGCAGCGGGACCTGGCATGGGCTGTACTGCCGGTACCTGGTTCTGAAGATAAGGGCAATAGGAAGTCGGTGAAGGCCGCGCGCGAGTGGGTGGGACGCTGGGCTTCCGCCCGCCCATGTATGAGTTTGTGCTTTTGTTTGTCTGTCGTAATTTGTGTCCTGAATGTAGTGGATGTGCCATATTGTTTTTTTTTTTCACTTGTTTCATTTATCTGTTTATTCTTTCTTCTCAGTTTTGTGTGTAGTTCATTCTTGAGGTGACGCGTTGTTGTAGTATTTCTCCAGCAAAAATTATTTGCATGTAGGTACACACGATACATTCTGCTAATACATAAGAACATAAGAACATAAGAAATAAAGGAGACTGCAAAAGACCATAAGGCCTACACTAGGCAGCTCCGTATCCATCACCACCTGTCATCCCCATCCATAAAGTTGTCTAATCGTTTTTTTAAAACAACTGATAGTTTCAGCGCTTACTACATGGTTACTAAGTTTATTCCATTCATCGACCACCCTATTAGTAAACCAATTCTCGCGTATTTCTCAGTAACGACCTTTTTTGTTTTCTTTTCTCTCTGCTCCCCGTGTATCTGCTACATTGTTGTGTTGATTCTGGAATTTGCTGATGCAGTAAAACCCGTATGTGTGGCTGCCAGAGTTGTATTTTTTTTAACGAAGAGCAAAAAAATAAGATAAAATAAATAAAATGCCGCTCCGCTCTGAAACATTACTTTAGTTTTGGAGTAGCTCTATGTAGGATTTCTTTCTTTGAAATATTTAAATAAACACTCATTGTGAAGTGTCAAAATGGCCGAGCATCAGGGAGACCAATTAATACATAAAATAAAGATCGCAGAGCGAGGGTTAGATATAGCGTCACTTTTAATCAAAACAAACATTTCGCCATCTTCGTCTTTCCTTTTCCCATTCTCATATTTCACTTCCTTTTATTTTGCCCCTCGTGAATCAAAACGAGTTTATTTTTTTTATCTCCACCATCCATCTATTTCCATTCCTCGAGCCAGCAATCAGAATGCATATTTTGCTGTACAGCTGTGAGATGGATGGCATCCTCCACTAAAGTGGTTCTTAACCTTTTTCAGTGCCCGTACACCTTGACATCTCATGCACTGAGTGTCATGTCTCGTACCCCCCCCCCCCCCAGGGTTCAAGGTTTCTACCCCTTGGGGACACAGGTACCCCAAGTTAAGGACCCCTGCTCTACTTGCAGTCACTTATCGACTCTAGGTTGAATCACTGACGACCATCTCATGGCTGTTGTCATTTGAACTACCGCACTATACCGAGCGTGTTTAATAACGTCCTGAATTTTCTGTGCCCACAGATCCCCGCAGTTGGAGCCGCGAGGACGTGCACCGCTGGCTGCACCACGTCTCTGAGGCCCACCAACTCCCCCGGGTCTTCCCCGAGCGGTTCCTCATGAACGGCAAAGCCCTCTGCCTCATGACGTTGGACATGTTCGTGCAGCGCGTGCCCCTCGGAGGCAAACTCCTCTACAAGGACTTCCAGCTACGACTCTGCAACGCTATGTACGCTTGAGGTCGTGCTTCGAGGTCGCGACCTCGTGAAGTCTTGACTTCGACTCAAGGTCTTACTTTAATGCCGAAATCTCCGTCAAGACCTAGATCCTGTTTCATCGCCGAGATCTCCGGCAGGACCGGGGTCTTGCTTCGAGGCCGCGACCCCAGAAGAATTTTGCTATCGGTCCCATGCAGGGCGCGGCCGTGCTCACTCGATCTCGCAACTGTCTTCGCCGTCGTCGTCACTGCCGTCGCCCCTGTCACAGAGTTCCTCCTCTATCGCCAACGCTACGTGTTCCCGATCCAGTAAAGAGTTAACCAAGAACATCTCTTCTTCGTTCGTCGGCTCTCTTAGGATTCGGACACTGTCGCGGACAAATGGCCTTCCGGTGGAAGGCGTCTCCTGTCGTCAGTGCCTTCGTCGTGTGCTTTGTCCCCAAGCTCCCCCTTCTTCTCCCGTGAGAGTAGACTGGAACTTGTCACTAAACTAAGATAGCGACAAGATATTACAAAAATAACTAGCATTTGAGGAAAACCGTGAAACCCAAGTGAAGAATAATAGAAACAAACCTGTTTGGGATCTTCAGGGTAAAACGAAGAACATTAAATTTCTTTGTAAGAAGTCTCATGCAATGAAGGCCAGAGGTACTACTACTACTTGAACTATAACTACAGTACATCAACGACTACAAATTGTGATACGTAACTCTACTTTGACTAACCTGACTCGTTCACAGTCCAGTTTTCCGAAGTTGAGTTCGAAGGAAGTGACCAGGGGACTGGAAGCGCCCTGGAGTACGCAGTGCAGTTGATCCTGGGATAATAAGCGAGTTTACTGTTTAATGTTTTCGGAACGCGAACGCAAGAGATACAAAGTTGATACATATGTGGTTAACAGTGTAGAAAGCCCTTCAGGTTATGTGACATGTAGTGTGTGTTCAGTCAAACAAAAAAGTATCGGGACGCTGGACGTCGATTTATCCCTTCCATATTGCCATTGAGAAGCAATATAATTCTTCTACTTGCCTTCCGAGTAGCAAAATTATTAACGTTACCATGTTTTTGTGTGTGAAATCCTCGTTAATTTCCAGTAGATCCCAGCGTACCGATACATTTTTGGTGACTAGGAGTTACACAAAGGGAGCGAATATAGTACACATGCCATGAACGCGCTTGGCGGAACACGGAAACATCCATCCGCCCTTTGTGACTGTGCACATGCGCAGCTCCGCAACTGTGTACATGTTGACCCGACGTGACCTCGGTGTACCACACGACGACAGGTCGTCATGGGAACGACTTCTGGAGCGACTGGCCCCAGAAGGAGAAAGTTCCAGAACCGGTGCCTGGTTCGCCTTTTTTGTCAAATTTATAACTTTTAGCCTTCACGCTACATGGTTGATGCCATCATTGTCTGTTGTTACTTTGTACGGATAATTGCTTATTCTTTATCATTGGTATATATGATTATTGTGCTGATTATTGTTTTAGAAAATATCATTATTGTTATTCTCTGTACTATTTACCCGCCGTACTTATTTTCACTGCTAAAATCACACAAAGTCGAAGTATGCCCACATCCAGGGAGCTATGAGTGACGTCACATCGCCCCGTCCGGGTCTGAAAACGAAGTCTGGCTACGTGACGTCATGTCGACTCCTGTATTTTCGACACAGGTGGAAAGAGTTTGTATGATTTAAGTTCACTTTTAAATAGGAAGTGTCTTTCTTTTCGTTTGGAGAGGACAAGATCCATAGCCGAATAGGGCACGTGATTAGAGAATCCCCACATTCGAATTGAACAGCCGAAAAAGTAATAAAGGTGAAGTTTGCGTGTTCTGGTATACGTATTTCAGCCTTTATGGAGTGCGAGTTGCATCATCGTCACATACTTTTTTATGTCGTGTATGCCCACGTTAACTGTCAGAAGGCTCCACTCCGACTCGCCATCCAGTAAGAGTGACGTTTCGATTGGCGACAGACTACATGAGGGCGTTAGCGCTCGATTTCGGCCTAAGAATGGTTTGAACTATGCGCGGGAATGGCTGACGGCAATGCACGAATGGGAGAGCATGAATGGTTCTGTCCGAGTCCATTTCCTGCATATTTATTTGTACACAAGGGCGCGGTTAGGATCGGTGGTCCAAAGGAAGTGCGAGTCCCGTCATTATGGCGCCCCCACGTCCTGCCCCTGGTGGCCAGCTAACCGCCAACACCCAGGGTCCGACGCCCGCCGAAGCTGCTCTGCACCTGGCACCCGTGTGGCGAGGCCCAGGATCGCCCGCAGGTCCTACTTCAGTTGTCCCACATCATCACGCATTCCCCCGAATTTTCAATTCGTTTCATGCCTCCCCCTTCCCTTTTTCTTTCCTCTCTTCGTTGGTTTTTTTTAATACTACTGTTTTGTTACACGACATCACGTTCAGCTTTCGAATGACCTATTTCTCATGAGGTATTACGTCTTGGTTGATTTCCGTATTGCTGCAACAGACCCCCTCCTCGACCTGACGGCCCCTGCGTCTGCATTTCTCCCCCCATTTCCTTTGCCCCCCCTTCCCCCTCACTTCATGCGCATCAACACTTTCTTCCCCACACTCCACTCCACTTCCTGTGCCTCTGCTCCCCCTCCTCGCTCCCCTCCCCCTCCCTATTTCCTGTGCCTGTGCGCTTATCCCACCCCTCCTCCCCACTTCCTGTGCCACCCGACGCCCATGCCAAGCTGGGGCGTACTCGCGCACGCCCTCGACCCCCTTCCGCTCTGCCCGACCTTCGTCAATGACTACAATTTCCCTTTTACTATGAAACGCAACATATGGGATACTGAGGCACGGTACTGGTCAACCAAGTTGAGCAAGATGGACGGGTCGAATAAACGGGTGTAAGTTAGCGGTGCGTTGTCTCGTTGATGATATAACATTTACAGGTAATCTCCTCTCATGATCCGCTACCTAGCTACTCCCCATCGATTTTCTTTCTCACTGTCGGAGCAGCAGTTGTAGTAGTAGTAGTACCCTCCCCCCACCCTCAAGCCCTCCTTGCCAACGGTCAGCTGCTGCATCCGCTACTGGATGGACTCCTCACCCAGCCAACCACCCTCTCGCTCTCACCACCAGTCTCGGAAATACGGCTCATGGAAATCCATCACCGCTTTTGAATAATGCAATTAGAGTTGTGTTCGTTGTCGCATTTAGGTCCTTTCTGCTGTGCCCTATAGGTGTTCAGTGTTCTGGATAAATCCTCAACGTTTGTGAATTTTAGGGACTTTGTCCACGGGAACCTACTGGTACATGATGCGGGGACGGGGAGACCTTTAATTCCCACGTGAGAAGAGGCGGGAAAGGAGGCGAGAAGACGTCGCGGCCCATGTCTCCTTAGTGCTCCAGCCCCGATAGGAACACCAAACCGCACCTTTACCGGAAGACCGAGGAAAGGATGGATGGGTAGAGAGCGGAAGCAGATGCCGGGGACCGTTGTTCTGCCCAAGCGGTAAGATGCGAGGGGCATAAAAGCGAGAGGATGTTGGGTATTACAAAAGCGAAGTGTGTGTAATAGAGGGGCGTGCTGGCCATGCCGTCGCTACTACGAATGAGTCCTGAAATTGTTGCCGCCTGCCTATAGACCCAAGAAAAGTAGGTCGAAAGATATATTTCGCCTTGAGGAACAGTAACCAATCTTCCTGCAGACGTCTGCGATTGGATTTTATATCGTTACATGCACACTCCAGGCCGGCCCACCCAACCAGTATCATACACAGGTTATTTCCCTTGTACACCCACTCCAACAGCTGCACGTTTCCGTCCCTTTACATACGTTACTCGTTCCCGTCTCATATCCTGTAACGTCACGTGCCCACCACTGCAACCTCATGTCACGTGGCCGTTCCCAGTGCGTGAAGGGTTCGCCGTAGATCCCAATCCTGGCCACCCACCACCCAACCTACCTGCGTGGGAGATCTTAAATCTGTTGTGTAGGCCATCGAGCCCTCTGAGAGGAGCATTTCCGACTCCTGGGGGATCGAACCCTTTTCCCTTCACAAACTTCCGGCCAGATGTGCTGCTGAAGGGGTGGGAGGAACATGGGGGGAAGGGGGGCTGTTAGAGTGTGTTTAGGCACAAGTTAGCTAGTACTACGGTAGAGTGTAGTGCATCTTTTAACCCGTTCACGGCTATTCACGACTTGTATATTTGTTTTGGTTGCCGGAAGGGGTAACCTGTCTCATCCATACATTAGAGGGATTTGTTACATATATCGTTGCACGGTATACATTTATGTGGGCCTGTGTGCATCAAATATAAGGGGTGAAGGTAGAGGTAGGGTGAAGTTGGAAGGGGGATGCGCTGTACATGGGGTTGGCACTATGATATAAACAATTAGTAAGGAAGGAGGGTAGGCATTGCAGCTTCCTTTGGATAGACGGATGAGTAAGCGAGCCTTGGCCAAGCCCACGGAGGCAGTGACGCATTGAGATTCGAGTCGTTTACTTCTGAGACCAAACTTCCTCAAACGGCTCAGCGTGAAATACGTTTGAATGACGTCATGTCGCTTCCCGCCATAAGCGAGCGGGTCAGACTCCATTCGTGCGCAACAAACAAGCTCAATTTTGTGTGGAATGTTCTTATATCACCCCTGCTACCATATTATTTTCCCACCCCTTTGCCTCAGTTGGGCGCATCCGTACAATGCGGGAAATGCCCCTTCAGTGCCTAAGCCTAACGGTTGGTTTGGGCTGCAGGAAACAGCTGATGGCAAGACTGTGTATCGTCGTCAGCTGTTGTGTATATGTGTGTGTGTGCGCGCGCGTGTGTTTTATCGGTATCGTTAGTTGAGGGCGGGGATGTTTTGCTCGCCCCCGCCCTACTTACAGATTAACCTCCATATTGTATCACACATTTCTGACATCGACGGGGCTTAATGTTAACGCAATGGAAAAACTTTTGTTTCGTGCCTGACTGACAAACACTTCAAAATATCTTACGCTAATTTGGTTTGTTTACATTCTGACCACACGAATTTAAGCAATGCATGCAACACCAGTCAAACTATCTCGTGCAGGTATTGTTATCTACTTGTAAATATTGTGTACAGTTTTTTTGTTTCCGTTGTTTGTTAGCCGGAGAGAGAGTAAGAGTGTCTTTCATGATTACACAGTTACCCTACGCGATGAAGTTGGCTTGTGGAAACTGTTGTCGCCTTTTCGGCGTACAGGAAACCGGTGGCCAGCTTTGGGCGCCATAGATGAGTAACAGCCACACCATTTGGGGTTTGCTTGGTCAAGTTTCTGTCAATCAACTGGACATCCTGAGGAAATTACATTGCGTAAGGTTCCACGGTGAATAATGTCAGACTACACTAATGTACATTACAGTAGGAAATGATGTGTTTGTAGTGTTGCACAATTTTGTCTACGACCTCCCCCCCTCCATCCTTTGGACCTGTCCCAAGCATATACGCTTGACGTCTAAAAACTAACCCTTGTCTATTTTTAGCACACTTTTTTTCTCCTCGGTGCCCGTTGGTGTTTACGTAACCCATAAATTGGCATCTTACGGCTCCTCACTGCTTCTGTTTGTAATTTATTACTTCTGACACATTTTTTGTCACATATAAGGCTTAGGGGCCTAAGAGTGTTCCTATTTCTATTAGGCGGCTCGCTTCTCCTCTCGCGTGCAGCCCCTCTCGCGGCCGCGGAGGAAAATAACGAGCGAGCGACTTGACGTCACGTCGCTCGTCCCCCCTACGTTGCGAATCTCCTGCCTCCTGGTGGAAGACCGGAGAAACCTCTAGTCATAAGAAAACCAAATAAATGTTGAACATATGAAACGATTTTTGTAGCATTTTGTATATTGTATTTTGTTATGTACATATGAGTTGGGAAATAAAGAATGATCAACTGGTATAAAGGATTTTTTTTACCGCAAGAAAAATAGGAAGACATAGAAACGATATTTGAAAATGCAACAAGATACACAGGAAATTACTTGTTCATAAATAACGACTTGGAAAAGACTAAGAAGGAAACATGAGTTTTGGTTAACAAAGGAAAGGAAAACAAAAATGACTGACAAAAATGTGTCAGAACACAATCAATATTAGATAAATAGTGTATTGGTTGTAGAAATGTATAATTATCCCGACGCACAACGGAGCGGAACAGAACTCGTAGAAGCCATTGTCTGTGCCCTTTAAGGAGGCCGTTCAGGGTATGGCATACGTCGTAATTTACTGTTTGCCATTCTGCCAAATCAACCTCAGCACATGCCTCTCTTTCCCTTATTTTTCATCTATGACACGTGGCAACAGCGCATTTTCTCCCATGTTGCCATGTCTAGGTATCACAGGTGAGACAGGTGGGATGGCTTGGATAATCTTTGATATAATCCTAAAAAATTATAATCCTTGTACTTCCCAGCTTCCTTAGCTATGTACAGAATAAAGAATTAAATAGCACACAGAGAAATTTTGATTTGCCACAACGTGTGCCAATCCCTAAACGAACTTCTTGTTATTGGAAATTCATAGTTTACTGTGACTGATAAATATAATTATCGAAGGTTAATAGATATTAAACGAACAGATTCATATGAAAAAGACAGTATCGTCGTATGGAATCTTCTTTTCTAGTGAACACACCCTGGATGGGCAGACAGACCTGATCATGTCAAAGGAAATGAATGAAAAAAGTATCGACGTATAAATGCATGAAAATATGTCATAAATGCAAACTACGGCAATTTGGAAAGTACACCTAGGAAACCGATTTCTAATTATTTTCTATTCCTAGAATTTCAAAATCATCTGAAGCTGTCTACTAATAACCTGAGCAGAACTTTCCACGTCACCGAAGGAAAATACTTCACTATTTCGTCACCAAAGGGGCTACAACCCAGATGACGAAAATCCTCTGGTCCTACCCATGACAAAACTACCAATACCCCTCAGTACCAAAGATTTTTTTTTTTTTTTTTTTTTAATATAATTCTTGCGTCGAGATCCACTGCCTGGAAATCCGCAAATTGGAAAGAAACTCTGGATTGCTCTCTGTGTGGAACCAGGATTTCCAACTGTCTCCATGCCACCAGCGTAGTAGTTAAGAGAAGGGAACCAGAGGCCTGTTGCAAGCTCTCCTTATGTGAAAAAGTGGAGGAAATTCGCCTAAAGCCGACAGAGATCTTCGGCCTAGCCCGTAGACCGAGACTCATCCTCTCTGGGTTGCGCTTCCAGATGGAAGTGACGGGGTCGACGGGTTTTGAAGACGGGCGGGAGGGAGCTGATTCTCTCATACGTCCGTCTCGCAGGGGAAACCTCTTGCATGCATCTATAGTATGTCCTTCACTTGGTGTAGGCCTGAATGATCAATTTGTCTAAATAATCATGTATGATCCTCGGTGTGTATTAATCAGTCCCCTTTTTTTATTATAACGTCCTCTTTTTAACTTTGTAGGAAATCCTCAGGCATCTCCATCTTTTTTTGTGTAAATGAATTATATATTACTACTTTGTAATTCAACAAACATGTACGTATAAATTACCCAACAATTATAAAGAAATTATATAAAAGAAACATAACTATACCATCAAAGGAAAAAACTTTTACAACCACAGTTACTCCTTCGTGATTGTGTGTGTGTGATTCACCATGTTCTTGGATCAAGTGTTGGACTTGTGATCAACAGCTATTTCCCTCCCGGAAGAGCTCAGAGCTCGTATATGACCGATCTATGGGTAATGCTGTGACCTTACACACACACACACTCCAACTCCCCGCCCACAAGAGTTGGAGTAACAACTTGCAGCGCAGCGATACTGAAATTATTTCAGCCCTGGGTGGAATTCGAACCCGAACCGCCGTAGTGGGAGCCGGGAACTCTAACTACTGCGCCACGAGGTGTGTGTGTGTGTGTGTGTGTGTGTGTGTGTGTGTGTGTGTGTGTGTGTGTGTGTGTGTGTGTGTGTGTGTGTGTGTGTGTGTGTGTGTGTGTGTGTGTGTGTGTGTGTGTGTGTGCGCGCGTGTATGTTTACTTGCAATACTTCAAACTCGGTCAGACTGAATTACGCCCCCCCACCCCCTCCTTGTATCTAGTTCACACCTCCCTAGTGGAGGTGGGGGGGGGGGCGCCCCGAGTTTGAAAACAAAGGGTGGATACAGAAGGCGGGGGGGGGGAGGGAGAGGGAGCAGAAGGCGGGGGGGGGGAGCACTGGGACATGTAACAGTACCGAGTTGTTCAAGTGTTCTTTGAAGGTATACATCATATACATAACCAATCAAATTCAAGATAATAGTACCGACAGACACGATTTTCATGAAGAAGATTATTTTCTCCAAAATATTTTTGCTTATCGAGCGCTGGGAGAACCTAATATTCTATTTAGCTTTTACAATATAATAATTATGTAAAAGCATCGAGAGGAATCGTAGGGCGGTATAAAACCTTTTGTCAATGTCAGTAATCTCGGTTTGTAATAACAGAGAGGTTTGGATTTACTTACTGAACACGCATGGTTCGAACGTTCATTTGTGATTACGTAAAATAATAAATATTCCATATTGATATATATATATATATATAGATATATATAAATACATACATACATACATACATATATATATATATATTTATATATATATATATATATATATATATATATATATATATACACACACACACACCAAGGGCTTTTTTCCGTACAAAGGAGGTAGCCTACATAAAAAAAACACGCATTTGGTCGCCTGGCGATCGGATTAAAACTGTTGTAACTTGTTTATCTGTTTGCTTACCATGTGACCCTTACTGCAGGATAAACAGTCGCTCTTAGGATGGATGGGAGTTATTAATTAGAAGTGATAAAGAAACACCTACTCGCCAGTTCAGAATGAACGCTTATTCTGTCGCCAGGCATTGCTAGCAGTTTTCATCTATTTATTTATTCATTTATTTATTTGTTTTTTTCTTCTAATATTTCTATTTACCTATTTTATTTATTTATTTATAATTTATCTATATTTTGTAGAGTACAGTCTTTGGGGCCGTTCTATATAAACATCTTGTATATTCATTCTCCTAATTTCATTCAGATAAGAATGCAATCTCAAAGGCTGTGGTCCTTGACCGGGTATCATGTTACAATTGTGGAGGGTGGGGACACGACATAAATAGGATGTCGTGGAGTCACGTAAGACATGTATTAAAATATGGGCCACATCAATGTAACTGCCAGGCATTAAACCATCTAGCCATAATTCTCATATTACACTGTGTCAACAACTGAAGGCCAAATGCATTTCAAAATAAACGATAAACGTAAACTGCAGAGTTTATTATCTTTTTTCTGATGAAGATTATGAAGGTTGGGGGAGGTGGGGAGAAGGGTAGATGATAAGTCGGAAGAATGGTTCATCAGTCATTGCTCGAATGTACCAAAACCACCACACCAGAAGGCTCCTGGTTATGACCGAGTTCGTCACCTTTGCCTTACGTGCTCGGACTTTCAAGACTGTTGGATTCGAACGCGGGGTTCGCTTCGTGCGAGGCACAACGAGAACAAACCCGCCACTGGGCACACAAAGACGCATGCAAATGCTATTGCGTCACAAATAAGCCTCTGCTCAGTCCAATAAGTGATGGAATCTTGTCGGTTTATTTGCGTCGGCATGTACAAGCCCCACACCATCACCACACACACACACACACACACACACACACACACACACACACACACACACACACACACACACACACACACACACACACACACACACACACACACACACACACACACACACACACACACACACACACTAACCACAACACTCTTGCGTGCCTCACCAGGAGCGGAAGTGACGTCACCAAGATCCGACTCTGCCCAAGATGGACGGACCCCTGCGGAGTGTCGGCACAGCAGAGAACCCTGCCTCACCCTCTCCTTCCGGAGGAGAGCCTCCGCCGAACAAAACCCCCTGGCACTGGAGAAACTAATAAGTATCAATTACATCATAGGGTGGATGGGAGAGGGAGTAAATTACAAGAAAATAAATACTTAAATATTGATATTTGTGGCACTGGCAATGGTAAAGCATATATGTATATCAATATGAGCATGGGGTCGAGGGCTTAGATCTAACTTGGGAACGTGGAGGCAAGAGCTAAGAACGAGGAGGCGTGCAGGAGGCAAAGGGAGGGGGAGTGGGAGTGCGTGAAGGAGGCAACGCGAAATTCTTGTGTTGGGATCAGTGGGTCTCAGCCGATCGAAACTAAGTTCAGGATGCGGCCCAACTCGCATCTTCATGAAATAAGGTGTTAAAGCTTGTCCCTCCCTTTCGCTGCGTTGTACGACTTCGGCGTTTGTTTTGATTCCCCGCCACGCGAATCGAGAGCTCAACAACGAAGAGACGAAGAGTAAATTTCCTCTTTGGTTACCGTCTTTGTTCTCATCACCAATTTGGAACTGAATAGCGAAGGCCTTGTGGTCTCTTGCAGTCTCCTCCAATCTTATGTTCTTAATTAGAAAACGAACTGTTCAACCGGGTGGGTCATTCTCTTGTTATTCAGTCTATCATCCTTCCCCTTCCGTAGCACTTCCCAGTAGCAATGAGATTACTATGTTTTGTTATGGCTATAGCCAGCCGATTTCATTCAGGTTATCGGGCCGATACGGGGTGTCGACCGACCTGCACTCCGCTCTGGACCAGTGCCGCCCACCCAGACCTCAGCTGAATAAATTCGTCTGGTATTGGTCAGAATAAAAATGCATGGAGGGCAACCCAATGCTGTAAAATGGTTAAGTATACATTGTTTACAATCGATGTAGTTTTTGGTATTGTTCAACACAGGCACATACACACAACTATATATATATATATATATATATATATATATATATATATTGTAACGTAATATTAGATATTACGTCATATGTGTAATTATGTTATAGAATTGTGTTCCTTTGTATTACATAACTATGTTCATATTTCTTGTCTATGTATGTATTGTAACAATGTTAAGCAGTAACGCCCGTCCATTATATGTAATCTCGCCTACGTGCGGAGAGAGGTGCGCACTCTTGTAGAACAAACAGACAAGCGAAATCCTGAATAGTTCGGAGCGCACAGATTTGACAGTTACTAAATAAAATAGATTGTTCAAGCGAGTCGAGGGTCCTAAAACTACCCATGTTGACGTGTTAACTTACCCTCCTCCCCCCACCCCCTTTCACTCACCCGCACCCTTAACCGGAAGTATCCGGCTTCCGGTCCAATGGTATATAAGCGGTTGAAACCGCTCATTCCTTGTCATTTTTCGCTCTATTGATCTCTTGATAAGAATACAAGTTTGGACTCATGAGACGATTGGTGTGAAGTGATCACCCTTTTTTGCCTACATTACGTGTCTGATATACATTGCATTACTTTACTTATATTTGTACTTATTACTTATTCTGATGCATGTTCCTGATCTCTTTGTACTTAGATAGTACCATATTGCATACTTATCTTGTGTTTCTTATTTGAACGATAATTTCCATAATCATGTAACGGTCCCATTGACCCTACTGCCCATTCTCTTTTGTGTTGATTGCCTGTAAATATTTTCCATTAATAATTTCGTTTACTAGTTTTATCGCTAGTTTAATATTCCTTTCCTGGAATCTTCTTTGTTACCTTTACTTCTAGTCTTACGAATTATCTAGGCCCTGACCAGATAGTTCAGTCCTACAGTGGCTTCTAGAAGTGCGCTGGTTCTTAAGCACTTAGACGTTATACGTAACGTCTCTTCACATACCAGCGCCCGTAACAAAGTGGCGACCCTTGCCAAGGATATTGGATCAGGTATTTAACACATTCTTATAGAGATGGATGATATAGTTCAAGAATTCGTTCAAAATCCCAAGGTAAGTTTCTTAAAGAAAAAAACTAAAGACACTTTGATAGAAATAGGCAAACACTTTGGAGTAGACATTGATACAAGTTTGCGAAAGAAAAAAATACTTCAGGAACTCGTTGAAAATCTGATCGAAGATGAGATATTATCTCCAGAAGAGATTACAGCTATACAAATTCCTTCAAATAGGTTAGAAATAGGGGCACGACTAACCGAACTTAAGATTAAGGAGATTGAATTAAAGGTCAGGAGAGTAGAATTTGAGGAGGAAGCTAAACTGAAACAAATGCAAATTGAGGCAGAATTTAAAGCTAGAGAGGAGGAAACTAAACTGAAACAAATGCAAATTGAGGCAGAATTTAAAGCTAAAGAGGAAACTAAACTGAAACAAATGCAAATTGAGGCAGAATTTAGAGCTAGAGAAGAGGAAGCTAAAGCGAAACAAGTAGCTAAAGAGGAGGAAACTAAACTGAAACAAATGCAAATTGAGGCAGAATTTAAAGCTAGAGAAGACGAAACTAAAGTCAAATTGGCAGAGTTAGAATTAAAGAAGGCAGAAGTAGAAGCTAGGATTGTTGATAGACAACCCGTAGTTCAGGAAGGTCATATAGATATTTCAAAGTATGTAAAACTTTTACCCATATTTTCAGAGGGAGAGCCAGAAATTTTCTTTCTTCAGTGGGAAAAATTGGCGCAACAGTTACAAATCCCTAAAGAAAATTGGCCATTAATCATTCAAACACAATTTAAGGGTAAGGCTCAGCAAATTTATACTTCTCTTTCAGAAGCAGAAAGCGAGTATGATAATATGAAAGCTTGTATTTTAAAAGCTTATGAACTAATACCAGAGGCCTATAGACAGAAATTCCGTAATTATAGGAAGACACCTCAGTTAACATACGTAGAATATGCGGCTCAACAAGAGAGGTTATTCAATAGGTGGTGTTTGGCTAGTGAAACAGACACCTTAGATAGACTTAAACAGTTGATTTTATTGGAGCAGTTTAAGAATACCTTAGAGACAGATCTTAGGATTTTTATAGATGATCATGTTCCCGAAACTTTAAATAAAGCTGCTGTATTGGCTGATGAGTTCACACTAAATCATAAACCTAAGTCAAGACAAATGGAATCCCAAAAGTCAGTCATATATTCCAGATTCAACAAAATACTCTGATCCTTGGTCCCCAAAGAAACACTTTGAAAATCAGTCTAGCCCATCACATTTCAGTTACAGGTCTGATTTCAATCAATATCCTCCAAACCAACCTTGGCAAAGAATGGAAAGGTTTAAGACTAATCCCCCTGTAACTTGTTCATATTGTAAACAGGTTGGCCATCACATTTCTAATTGCAGAAAGAGACTGACACCCTCATTCTCCAATAAGACACCCACTCTTGTAAGTAATATAAAATCAGATGATTCAAAATCCTCTATTCAGGATAAACTACCAAAGAAGCCGGTATTGTCAAGTAATGTAGAACCCCCCTCATCAAATCATGATCCTTGTTTCAAACCATTTGTATCTTCAGGAACTATATCTCATAGTAGTAGTTCACAACAATATCCTATTTCCATACTCCGAGACACAGGAGCAAAGCAAAGTCTGATTTTAAATTCTGTCTTGCAGAATCTGGGTGAGTCATATACAGGTTATGATATATTGATAGAAGGAGTTGGAGGAATTATAAAATGTCCATTACATAATGTTTTCTTGCGGTCTGATTTAACAACCGGAATGGTTAAAGTAGCAGTAGTAGACTCTCTTCCCATAGTAGGAATATCCTTATTGTTGGCCAATGACATCGCTGGAAGCAAAGTCATTTCTCCCTTAATAACAAATAACCCTAAGACCTCGGTAGAACCTTCAGATAACTTACAGTTGTTTCCCGCTTGTGCTGTAACCAGATCTCAGTACAAGAAATCTGAAGAGGAGACTTATAATTTAGAATCCCTATTCTCCCAAACTGACCCATCTTCTTCACCAGTTTCTCTATCTAGAGCAGAATTAATCAAAGAACAGAAGTCAGATCATTCTCTTAAAAATTTGTACGAGATTGTTTCATCTCCAGAAGAAGTTGAAAATATGTCACGAGGTTTCTATATAGAAAACGGAGTCCTAATGCGAAAATGGAGAGCATCCACCGCAACCGCTGACCAGCCATGGCAAGTAAGGAATCAAATAGTCCTCCCTCTTAGTTTCAGGAATAATGTTCTAAGATTGGCTCATGATACTCCCTTAGCAGGTCACTTAGGGGTAAGAAAGACCTTGTTCAACATAACCCAACATTTCCATTGGCCCACGGTTGTCAAAGATGTTGCCCAATATTGTAAAACATGTCATACATGTCAACTTGTAGGTAAGCCCAACCAGAAAATTTTAGAAGCTCCACTCCATCCCATTCCTGTAATGGAAGAGCCATTTAAAAAAGTTCTTATTGACTGTGTAGGACCTTTACCTCCTTCAAGTAAAGGAAATCAGTACATTCTCACAATCATGTGTATGAGCACTCGTTTTCCAGAAGCAATTCCTTTGAAAAATATTAAAGCTCAAAACATAATCAGAGAAATGTTGAAATATTTCACTATGGTAGGATTTCCCAAGAACATTCAAAGTGATCATAATTTTCTTTCCATCAAGTTTAGAGAAACTATTTTAACACTAGGTATAAATCATTTAACTTCCTCCTCCTATCATCCTCAATCACAAGGTGCTCTAGAGCGCTTTCACCAAACGCTCAAGACAATGTTAAGAATCTTCTGTGCTGAGAACACGCGAAATTGGGAAGACGGACTCCCCTTTTTGTTGTTCGCCACCCGAACAACAATTCAAGAAAGCCTTGGATTCAGCCCGTCAGAATTAGTCTTCGGTCATGAAGTCCGTGGCCCCCTAAAGATACTTCATGAACAATGGATGAAAGAAGAACCACCAGTTCCTTCTTTGAAATACGTGTCCCAGGTCACCGAGAAGTTGTTAGAAGCTTGGAAGTTGGCAAGAGAGAACTTGGCGAATGCTCAACGAGAAATGAAAGGTCGGTATGATAAAAATTCTAAACTTAGAACTTTCTCTCCAGGAGATCAAGTGTTACTTTATCTTCCCATACCAGGAGATCCATTGCAGGCTAAATACAAAGGACCCTATGAAGTCTTGTCCAGAGCCAGTGATCTCAACTACATAATCAAAACTCCAGACAGAAGAAATAGTTCCCGTCTCTGTCACATAAATACCTTAAAACCTTATCATTCCAGAGATCCAATTCCAATTTGCAGCTCTACCACAATAAAATCGGAAGAGCCTCCTGATAACCTGCCTAATCCTCCTGAGATTCCCTTGGAAAACTCCCAGATACTACAAAATCTTCACTTATCTGAGAAACAAGATGTAGCAGAACCATTGACTGACCTGTTGAGAAAAGACCACGACTTCGTGTGGACACCTACCTGTGAGACGGCCTTCAAAAACCTGAAGTCCCTTCTCACTAACGCACCAGTTCTAAGGGCACCCGATTTCCAACGACCCTTTCTTCTGCAAGTCAACGCGAGTGACACCGGTATCGGTGCCGCCCTCTTGCAAGAACACAATGAAGTTCTTCACGCTATCGCCTACTACAGCAAGAAGCTGTCCCCTGCGCAGAAGAACTACTCCATACTTTCTAGAACGTAGCTTTTCAACAGAAAGTGAAAAGCTTTCCCAAACGGTGGAGGTGTAACGTAATATTAGATATTACGTCATATGTGTAATTATGTTATAGAATTGTGTTCCTTTGTATTACATAACTATGTTCATATTTCTTGTCTATGTATGTATTGTAACAATGTTAAGCAGTAACGCCCGTCCATTATATGTAATCTCGCCTACGTGCGGAGAGAGGTGCGCACTCTTGTAGAACAAACAGACAAGCGAAATCCTGAATAGTTCGGAGCGCACAGATTTGACAGTTACTAAATAAATAGATTGTTCAAGCGAGTCGAGGGTCCTAAAACTACCCATGTTGACGTGTTAACTTACCCTCCTCCCCCCCCCTTTCACTCACCCGCACCCTTAACCGGAAGTATCCGGCTTCCGGTCCAATGGTATATAAGCGGTTGAAACCGCTCATTCCTTGTCATTTTTCGCTCTATTGATCTCTTGATAAGAATACAAGTTTGGACTCATGAGACGATTGGTGTGAAGTGATCACCCTTTTTTGCCTACATTACGTGTCTGATATACATTGCATTACTTTACTTATATTTGTACTTATTACTTATTCTGATGCATGTTCCTGATCTCTTTGTACTTAGATAGTACCATATTGCATACTTATCTTGTGTTTCTTATTTGAACGATAATTTCCATAATCATGTAACGGTCCCATTGACCCTACTGCCCATTCTCTTTTG
Organism: Oratosquilla oratoria; assembly: GCF_046742065.1. Taxonomy (NCBI): domain Eukaryota; kingdom Metazoa; phylum Arthropoda; class Malacostraca; order Stomatopoda; family Squillidae; genus Oratosquilla; species Oratosquilla oratoria. The sequence continues at coordinate 36,616,431 of NC_134819.1, read as the reverse complement.
TGTTGATTGCCTGTAAATATTTTCCATTAATAATTTCGTTTACTAGTTTTATCGCTAGTTTAATATTCCTTTCCTGGAATCTTCTTTGTTACCTTTACTTCTAGTCTTACGAATTATCTAGGCCCTGACCAGATAGTTCAGTCCTACAGTGGCTTCTAGAAGTGCGCTGGTTCTTAAGCACTTAGACGTTATACGTAACGTCTCTTCACATACCAGCGCCCGTAACAATATGTATACATATATATGTATACATATATATGTATACATATATGTATATATATATATATATATATATATATGTATGTATGTATGTATTTTTATCAACCACAATACACTTTAATTCTAAGCCATCAACATCGAGAGACTTGCGGAGGCCAGCATGCAGAAATTGAAACGTGGTACGGCCATGGTGGCCTCCGCGAGTCTCTCGATGTTGATGGCTTAGAATTAAAGTGTATTGTGGCTGATAAAAATGTATATCTGTTCATTGGGACCCATTCAGTCTTGTACACATATACACATATGTATGTATATGTATGTACACACACACACACACACACACACACACACACACACACACACACACACACACACACACACAGTTCTCGCCTGCCACTACGGCGGTCCGGGTTCGACTCCCGCCCAGGGCTGAAATAATTTCAGTATCGCTTCGCTGCGGGGTGTTACTCCAACTCACGTGGGCGGGGAGTTGTGTGTGTGTGTGTGCGTGTAAGGTCACAGTATTACCCATAGATTGGTCATACGAGTTCTGAGCTCTCATCCGGGAGGTTAATAACTGTCGATCACAATTCCAACACGTGATCCAAGACCATGTTGGTGAGTCACACACACACACACACACACACACACACACACACACACACACACACACACACACACACACACACACACACACACACACACTCGGCTCGGTGGCGGATTGGTAAAGCACTGGCCTCACAAGCCAGAGAACCGGGGTTCGATTCCCCGGTCGGGCGGAGATAAGTTGGGTTTGTCTCCTTTCACGTGTAGCCCCTGTTCACCTAGCAGCGAGTAGGTACGGGACGTTAGTCAAGGAGTTGTGACCTTGCTGTCCCGGTGTGTGGTGTGTGAGTGGTCTCAGACCTACCCAGAGATCGGCTAATAAGGAGCTCTGAGCTCACTGCCGTAGGGTGGTGTCTGGCTGTCTCGACAGAGACTGCAGCAGATCCGAGGTGAATACACACACACACACACACACACACACACACACACACACACACACACACACACACACACACACACACACACACACACACACACACACACACGTATGAGTATATACCTGTATGTTCTTTCATATACGTGATACGAAGCAAAATTAATGTCAAGAAAGCTAAGCAGCTATACGTAAAGATGGAGACCAGGCGTGCTATCTACAAGGCCGGCGAGCGGTCGGTCCGTTGGGCAGAACGACCAAAGGAGGAGCAAGAAGAGTTCCTCGAAGGATTCGGGTTTTCCAGACAGTCAAGGAGGAATGGAACATTCAATATGGCCGTCAGCAGTCGAATTTGTTCCCCTGAGGAAGAAGAACACTTTGGCAGGTAAGCCCGACAAAAATAGATAAGATAAAGATGAAAAAAGTAAACAAGTTATGGGAACAAAAACATAACGAAGAAAATAAGGAAGGAAAACAAGAAAACGAAGAAGAGAAAGAAGATGAAAAGAAAATGGAAATCTGTGGTCATATCCGGTCCTTTGGGTAACGGCATTTCCTTTCTTCCTTCCTTCCTTCCTTCCTTCCTTCCTTTTCCTTTCTCCCTTCGTCCCCACCAGGAAACGACTAAAAGCCTTTGTTCCGATAGGCCATAAAAAGAGACAACACACTTCTTTTCTCCTTACTTTGCAGTAATTCAAAGGAGTAACTTTGTCTCCAGTTGTGCTGTCACAGCGTCTAACCCCTTCCGTTCCTGCTGGTACTTTCACCTCTCATTCTAACTGCCGCCAGACGATTATATTAAAACCTGTGGCATCCCAGCAAATAAGTAAATAAATAAATAGATAAATATATAGAAATAGATAAATAAATGAATAAATAAATAAATAAGCAAATCCCTTGGTTATGGCGACAACCCTCAGACAAAAAAAAAAAAAAAAAAAAAAAAATCAAGCTCAAAAATTGTAATGCATACACAACTTTTTGAGTAATTTACTAAACTGACATGTTTATTCTATCAACCGATAAGGAAAAATCTCAATCGATTGAGGAAAGTAAAAAAAATATCTCTTAAGGACTAAAACTGTGGCAAACTTTACAGGCTGCCGTGGCAAAGGTTTCACGATTTTAATCGGTTATGGGGTAGACACCAGATTCATCCGTGTCTTGGGCCTATCGAGGCTTCGTTTATGTGTGTTTATTTACCTAATTTTAGTATACAAGAAAGGAGCAACGCTCGTCGGGTCCCGTCTACTATTCTTTAATTTTCTAACATACCCAGACTCAAATTCATGTACAGTTCCAACTTAATCTATATCTCTTATTTCCAATTGTCATATTTAGATTTTAACTCATGTATGGCATGAATGTGTGTGTGTGTGTGTGTATGTATGTGTGTGTGTGTGTGTGTGTGTGTGTGTGTGTGTGTGTGTGTGTGTGTGTGTGTGTGTGTGTGTGTGTGTGTGTGTGTGTGTGTGTGTGTGTGTGTGTGTGTGTGTGAAAAATATATTTGATAAATGACAAATAAAAGAATTAATACAAATAAACTTTCATGAATACAATAAAACATACATAAACAAAATAAAGAATAGATAAACACAAATACAAGAAAATGAAAATAAAAGAAACGACCTAATTACAGTCACATATTATCAATATTCTCTACCAAATGCTGCACTCAACACCGTCTTATAAGGTATAACAGAAAAATATAAAATCGTTAGATTCCCATATATCCGTTTTATTGTTAATTTTCTACCTATCACGCTAGAAAAAAAAATAAATCGACTCTAATTTTCGGGTTATTATAAAACAGAAATCCGATATATTTTCAATGTATCCAATCTTATCCATCGTCGGCTCCCGTGCTTATTCGTTCACTGTTGATGATGCCTAATCTCAAACCACCCCCTCACATCTCACACCGACCAACAAACCCACCTTTTCAACCACCACCCACCCACCCACCCACCCACCCCGCTCCCCCAACACCCATAATGAGCTCCCTGTGCCCTGGGATGCCGCCAAGCTGTGTCAATATGGCGGAAACTCGCGACGGCCGTAACTTCCGGTCATTTCCGGTGGCCAAAGTTCCCGTCCGGTGGGGGAAGGGCGTAGGACAGGGCAGGTAATGGTGGGTAGTGGGGGGGGGGGGGTACAACTCATCGTTGGTATAAGTTACCACGTACTCCTTACCAGGGCGTGGAGGGGGGGTGGGACTGTCTGAATAACGGTTGAGTTCACTTTATGGGGAAAGAAAAATCAAACGACGTGACGTCATCAAAGGTGCAATGATCAACTGACCCATAAATTCCTTTTATCACATGGATTAAGTTACCGGAGGGTGTCGATCACAATACAACGTCTAAAGGTGACATAGACATGCCCTTGTAGACATGAAAGACATAGGACAGACGACCTCGGTCGCCTCCTGACGTGAAGTCTTCACCTTTGCTCAGCCACTCCTGGTGACGTCACGTCCTTAGCCTTCTTTCCCAAGTGAGGTGACCTTTTCTTGGTTTAATTTGGCTACGACCAGACACTACATCGTGCCCAGAAGGCAACGTATCATGTTTTTGGGGAAAAAATGTATGTGCTTCTTTGTGAGCGCTCGTGTGCTTGTGTGTGTGTGTGTGTGTGTGTGTGTGTGTGTGTGTGTGTGTGTGTGTGTGTGTGTGTGTGTGTGTGTGTGTGTGTGTGTGTGTGTGTGTGTGTGTGTGCGTGTGTGTGCGCCCGTGTGTGTGTATGTGTGCCCGTGTGTGTGTGTGTGTGTGTGTGTGTGTGTGTGTGTGTGTGTGTGTGTGTGTGTGTGTGTGTGTGTGTGTGTGCCCGTGTGTGTGTGTGTGTGTGTGTGTGTGTGTGTGTGTGTGTGTGTGTGTGTGTGTGTGTGTGTGCCTGCGTGTGAGTGTGTGCGCGTGTGTGTGTTTTTATGTATTCACCTCATTGCATTAACCAAATTGTAACAAAGTAAAGAAGCTAAACTCGTGGGGCTCTTTCTTTTTTGCCCGAATACCATACGTTTGACTTGGCTTTTTATCTTAGCTTGGTCTATAACATCTACGGTATCCCAAGAGTTGATACACACACATTGAAAAATATTTTTTGACACTCACTGGACATGTGGATTTCTTCAATTTGCTTCCATAATCTCGTGACGCAAAATCGCCTTCTACCTCAGTCTAATCAACTCTATTTAATGACCTTAACACTACTATCAAGTCGCCTCTCTCTCTTCTTTCTTCCCATGACGACAGGCCTAAGGGTCCTATATTTATCCTTCCATTCTACAAGATTCAGACTTAATTTGGTCGCTGACCTCTTTATTCTTTCGATCAAGTTTGAATCTTCATTCTGTGAGGAGACCATACCACCGCTGCATACTCCAATGTAGGTCGGATCAGGCGCGTGTGTGTGTTTTCCCACTCGTGTTGCCTGTTTCAAAACCTCTCTTTATTCCCACGTTGTACCAACCCATTCCGAGT
>NC_134819.1:36566754-36604254 GCF_046742065.1 Oratosquilla oratoria | reverse complement strand
ACATCCCGCCCCAGTACAATATCTTCACTACATCAAGAGCAACCCTACCTACCGAACCTCCCACACCACTGAAACCTCAGTTACTCAATAATTTAACAATCATCTATGCAATACTCGTCCACATGGTAAAAGAATAACAGCCCTGCTATTTACAATGGAAATTGCCATCAAAACCTTCCTACAATAACGCCTAATCAGGCCCCCTGGCTACTTTCTTCAATAAGCCCCTGCCTCACCTCAGCCATCTGGTTATAAACTGGACAAGTTTAGATTTAAAAAGGAAATAGGCAAGAATTGGTTTACTAATAGGGTGGTTGACGAATGGAATAAACTTAGTAACCATGTAGTAAGCGCTGAAACTATCAGCTGTTTTAAGAAACGATTAGACAATTTTATGGATGGGGATGACAGGTGGTGATGGATACGGAGCTGCCTAGTATAGGCCTTATGGTCTCTTGCAGTCTCCTTCATTCTTATGTTGCTCTTATCTTAAAAGAAGATCAAATGCCAACTGAAGCCATCAGATAAGAATCTCCTACCTACCTACCTATCCAATAGGTATCCACATGTTTACACACCGAGAGCTCCAACTCCTACGCGGCTAACCTCAAACGAAACAAGATCTGGATCTCTACTCGACCCATCGCCTCAATCTTTACTGTTCAATTCTTCGTCATTCTTACTGCCTTATATGCTCCTCACCCCTTCCCCCCACCCTACATCCTATATAATAACATCAGATTCGCGAAGTGCCCTACAAGCAATCTCCACCCTTCAATCCCACCACCCATTGGTCTACAAATACATTCATGAATTATCCAAATCTCCATCCACTTCAATTTTGTTGTTGTTGTTCTGATAGGTGGCATCTCATGTAAGCATCCCCTGGAATGAACAGGCTGATAAGAGAGCTCATAAGGCGGCAGCCACTTCTTTTTATGCATACATTCTATTGCCAGTAACAGACTATTACCCAGGTATTCGATCAGCAATGCTTAACACGAGGCAAAGACACTGGGAACAACACTCAACAAAATTTCTAAAAATAATCAACCCCAACATACACCCATGGTTGTCCTCACATCAACATAGCCGACGTTTTGAAACAGCATTAGCAAGCCTAAAAACACGACATTCCCGTCCCACACATGGCCACCTTATGACAGGAAACGATCCTCCCAGCTGCCAATGTAAATTTCCCCTTATAATATCGTACATACTCCTAGAATGTCCGATTTACTTAACACCACACAATAACCACATCTACCTCAGGCTTGTAACCACAAGAGGCTAAGCCCCCCCCCCAAAAAATAAATTCATAAAATGCTGATAAACTAGAAATAGATAAAATGCAGGACCATCGCGACCGTTGACACTGGTATACCAGTGTAGCCTCGAGTTACGAAAGTAATGGAAAAAAAAAAAAAAAACGTTGCGTGACCGTTAATGTTTCGAGCGCGTTCCAAATGCTCTCCGATTTCTTGGTCCAACGAAGAACGAAGAAAAGACACAAAATTTCAACCCGCATGGCGCTCACGTCACAATGCTTGTGCGCGCGCGCTTCGCGCAACACCCAAAGAACCCAGTCAGAATGTCTCACTGCGTGACGGAATTATATAATAATATTCTAATAAACAACAAAAAGAAATATTTATCATAACATTTTGTTTATACATATACTGAGGCTATCATACTTCGAACAATAAAACATGTATTTCATTATGTTCCCAGAAGACATTCTAGTAGAAACACAGGCAGAAAGAAAACTATAAAGAGAAAAACCCTCCTACGACAGAAATGCACTTCCCCACAAATTAAAAGGGGTTCATTTCTTGTTAACCTGTTATTTCTACCTACAGACTACCCACATGAATGCATATTCAAGTGTAACTCTATTATTCTACACCCCACAATGTGGAACAGATAAGGGAGGATGGTATGTGAAATATGATAGAAATAATTCAAAATTTGGTGGCCCGCGCACGGGGGAAATTGCGCGAGAAATGGATGACGACTTTCGGAGTAGAGTCGTTGGCGTTTCTTTGGCGAACTGTAAGTGCCAAGGTTCAACCTGAAAGTCTGCGCGGCAAGACAAAGGTGCCATTTGAGAAGGAATTGCATCCGTATTGCACAAAACCACGAGAAAGTGAAAGTGTTTTTGGAAAACTCCCCACTGCCTCACGAAACTGCACCGTACCTATTTCTAGAATTTCACAAGGATTGAGACATACGAAACCCACGAGGAAAATGCATTTGTGAAAACTAAAATTGTAACCTAAGGGTATGGATGACACAGTACATTTGACCAACTTTTTTTTTCTTCTAAACGAGGCGAGAGGAAGAATTCTGCGAACATTATACAATATTGCGAAAATATTCTATTCGCATTGTCTTCATTTAAACCGACGACTTTCGTGCACGGAAGAATTCTGATGTCGAATGAAATTATGATGAATATATTGATCTTCACTTGATATCTTAACTGAACTGAATACGTGATTTGGCAGAAAGCTGGGTTAACATTACACATTCATTGATGTTTGAATGTGGTAACTCGACCGAGAAGTGGGAGTGAAGGCAGCGCTGCATGGCGACGCCGACCCACAGCAGAACAAACGAGACTTCAACGTGAACATTACCCAGACCAACACGTCGTTCACCAGACCGCCAAGTAGGTCACAGAATCGCGATGCATTTTGTGTGGAGGGTCAGAACATCACACACACACACACACAATCTGAAAAAGAACAGTTTCCCACACAGAGTGGTAGATATCTGGAACAAATTGGATGAGGCAACAGTGTGTGCAAAAACTATACAAGAATTTAAGAACAAACTAGATGCTGAAAAACACAAAGACCTGTTAATACGAGCATAGATCTTTCCGCATAATATAACTAGGTAAATAAACACACCCACACCCACACACACAGTGATAAAGTTCCTGGCTGCCACTACGGCGGTCCGGGTTCGAATCCCGCCCAGGGCTGAAATAATTTCAGCATCGCTGCGCTGCGGGTTGTTCCTCCAACTCTCGTGGACGGGGAGTTGTGTGTGTGTGTGAGGTCACAACATTACCCATCGTTCGGTCATATGAGCTCTCTTCCGAGAGAGAAATACCTGTCGATCAAGAGTCCAACACGTGATCCAAAGACCATGGTGAACACGTGATCCAAGACCATGGTGAATCTCACACACACACACACACACTCCTATATAACCACAATACAATTTGTAAACAAGGATACTAAATTTCAGTATTAGTAATTAGACCTAAATTATTATTAATTCAACTAGAAAGAATTAAATCCTTGATATCTAATCTCACTTGTTCATGGGTCAAACTCAAGTAGTCGTTTGTTTCAAACTCATTAAATGCTCCAGGTGCAAGCCTTCCCTTTCAGAAAATGGCAACCCTGTGGTCAACAACCTTTTTCTTGCGCGCCCTCTAGTATGGTCGGAGAGTCTGCGCTCCTTGATGTATTTCTCTAATCCAACTACTTTCATCAACTCACCTTATACCATTCATCTTTCATTTACCCAAATTCAATTGCATCTCTTTCCAGATCAGCAACTTATGTACACTTTCCCTCGCCAAACTTGCTCATCACTTCGTCTTACTAAATGGCAGTATGATTTCGAAAGATGTCTGTGGCCGGTTTTACTTTACATTGCTAGGCACACAGAAGTGGAAAGAAAACCATAAAGATAACAGTAGTAGTCAATAACCTATTTCCTGGCTTGTCGAATCCCATGCCTTTGCTTCCAAGACCCAGCGGTTCTAAACCCCTGCATCTATGGGTTAGGCCTCTCTCACTCCGGGTAGCGATTTATTTCACTTATTCATTTTTCAGTTTCGGAAGCAAATCTTGCCATCCTTCTTACTTTACGATGTGTGTGTGTGTGTGTGTGTGTTTGTGTGCGTGTGTGTGAGGGAGAGACAGAGAAAGATAAAGAGAGGGAGGAAGAGAGAGATGGAGAAAAATGGACAGAAAGGCAGAGGAGGGAGGGCGAGAGAGTGAAAGTGAGTGAAGACTGGTGAGCACTATGAAATGTAATGGAGATGTATAGAGAGGGACTAACACAAGCCGTGCAATTTATGTACGACAGGAGAAAGGCGTTTTGTAAGGGCGTGCGGAATGGAATCAGTTAAATAATGACCCGAGGCTTACAGGCGAGTTTATCTAGCTTGAATGAAACTGTTTACCATTCGTCAGTTTTTTTTTTAAGTGGCCAAATCGCCCTACAGCTACAGTTAATCAGAACAGTTTTCACCATTTTTATTTCACAACTCCACGTAGGTATTTCTCCCAGCTCAATAAAAACAAGACAATACCATGAAGAAAATATTTCAAGTGAGCAGAATATTCTGTAAGGTTTAATTAATCAAGATACACCAGTTTTCGCAATTTCTAACCTACATGAGTGGGGAAATGTTTCTCCAATCTGGAAGACAGAATAAAGGAGAATGGGAAAGTTTCAGAGGAGGTCACCATTTTTAAGGAAATTGTAGAATTGTAGAATAATCCATAACATGCTGACGATGTAGTACAAATATAGATAGTGAAGATGAATTAAACATGCTAGATCGTTTGAGGAAAATGATAAGTTGAAAGTGGACAACAACAAAAGCAAAGCAACCTGAAGAAAATGGAGAAGAGAGAAGACGTCAAAAAATGTGAGGAGAATGAAGAAGAGGGAGGATATATAAAAGCCACGCTAAAAAGAAACGACGCGAGAAAAGCAAAGTATTTAGATGGAGGAATACGAATATAGCAAGCATTGCAGCACAGAAAGACGGATTTTAAGAAAATGAGCAAGTATGCTAAGTTGTGTGTGCGCGCGCGCGCGTGCTTCATGATTTACCACATTCTTGGATCACATGTTGGACTTGTGATCGACGGCTATTATTCTCCCGTATAAAAGCTCACAACTCATATATGACCCGATCTATGGATGTTGTGACCTTATACACATACATACACACACAACTCCTTGCCCACTACAGTTGGAGTGCCGACTCGCAGTGTAGTGATGCTGAAATTTTCACCCCTTGGCGGAACTCGAACTCAGATCGTTGAATTAGCTGTCAAGAGCGATACCACTGCACCGTGTATGTGTGTGTGTTGGGGGGGGGGTGTAAGGGTTGAACGGGCTCTAGCACAGCAAAATTAGAGTGTGGGAAGTATCGTGGATATTTAACTGCTATAAATGGATAAATTATAGATAAAGATGACACTGCCATGGATAAAGACCGCTGGGGGCAGACTGTCTGAGGAGTGAGAGTGGAAGATGAGAAAGGATAAGATGCCAAAGGATGAAATATGTAGGAGGTGAGATGTGAGGAAAAGATTAACAAAATGCAATCAAGGTGGTGTAATATTTAAAGAGGAAAGGGTGGGAAGACATGGGTGGAATGTATAAAGAAGAAAGGGCTAAACATGGAATATACTCCGAGTGGGTAGCAGGGAACAACAGGAAATAATGTAAACAGCATTGAAGGATGGGGTGAATGGGAGAGGGAGAGAGACAAAGTACAACAGAAACACTGGGGTCACAAGAAATACTTTTTGAGAAAATACACAAATGTGGATTTACTGACGCTCAAAAGTGAGATTACACATATGTTGTTATACTTTTTTCATCCCTTCAGTCTGTTAGGGAATAACCCCCTTGACCTACACGATGTTTCAGGAGAGTTGCACGCCACCCGGCCACGTAAGCCGCACAAGCGGCATTTGAGGAAACGCACGTGCATTTCACTAGCCTAAGAAAGGACCCTCTCGGCTCCCACGATGACTAAACTGTGCCTCGGCCGGCTGCGTCGGGACGGACAATTCTTTGAGGAACGCACGTGCAGTACCAGCTCCATGCATTCCATCTTGGTGAGATCAGCGGCTTGAGTACGTATTGCGTCTGGTTTCAAAAGCCTCGACTTTGCCCTTGTTCCATTTAAAGACACAAGTTATGACCTGACCAGGTTATATAAACTGGACGGAATCACCAAAGATGCAGATCGCATCGGAGCATCACGTTGCGAGCCTAGCTCGCTACCTCCGCCGCAGTCTTCTCCCCCCTCCCCAGCAAGCAGATCGCCTTAGGACACGACTTGAAAAGCACACTAGTTATCTCCCTCGCCGTCTCTTCTCGCAATTAGAGCGAGCCATATTACTATTGGTGCCCAACTTTCACTCTAAATAAACAACTACTCTTCCATAAGAGTTTGCCTTCCAGGCAGTCCTGACATTTGGCCCCCAACGTGGGGCCAGGACTACTACCTGATGCAGCCATTATTAAAAAAGTAATGGGCAGGAGAAATTCTCAACACTTTCACTATCATCACACCTATCCCTTTCACTCCTTCCTACTAAAATCTTGCAAAGATTGTACCTCTTTACTTTCCCATCAATACTTATGGTACATCCCAGATGTATCCTTCTCATGCAACAGGTCATTGCCTTTGTCTATACATTCTATTCCAATGCTATCTGCCACATACACACATTTTTGCTTATTTGACATCCTGACCATGAGCTCTTAGTTTTATTAAAAAAAAAAAAAAATCCATTGACCTACCCCTGGCTCTCACACTTGACATCACTAACTCAATTAGGGTTATTTTAGTGCAGCCAGTTATCAGTAACACTGACAGGGAGGTTAATTTTGTGTTCATTTGTTTCTCTGTTAGCAACTTTATTAAAAAAAAATATTATTGGAATTTCATTTAACTTTGTAGAGTGGTGGAGTATGGCCCAGTACGATTTTGGTGTTCATCTGGATCCCAATTTATATTTGGGAATTTTTTAAATATTGAAACCAAGGTATGTTTACATTAATGTTGAAAAGTTACAATTCAAAAATTAATCCAATTTATGCAGTTAGCATGCACTCCCCCTAAAATTACCAGTTGAAGGACTAAGAAAGGGAACTGCAGGATGGAAAACAGAGCTGCCCATTTTCAAAACCTACCAAGTCACCTGACCACCATCATGAGATGCACTGAGGGGGGGAGCATACAATCAGTCTCCAGACTAGGCCTAAGATCCCCTCCATCAACTTCAGTTGTGTTTCTTACACTTTTTAATGTATGAAGAGCAGACAACTGGCAACTGCTCCTCTCCCTGTACCACTTTCAGATGGTGACACAGAAACAGCCCCACACTAATACAACACAGACAGGAGTCCAAAGTTTCTTCCCAAAGATCTGTGGGAAGGCCTGATGACCAATGCCAACTGTGGGGCTCTGGGTTTTCCACTTAGTGAAACTCACCTGGGATGGAACACGTCCAACTAGACTAAGTGATATTAAACACCTGAGTCACAGAAATGAAAACAAGGAAGGAAATGAACTGTGTTGGCAGAGGTTTGCACTCTTAATGTTTTGTGTTGTATGTAGGATGTCTTTGTTTTCTTGATTGTGGATGCACAGGGGTAGTTCTTATGAATTGTTTATATACCATGATTAATGTTTCTTTCTGCTACCACAGAACATACACCTTCAACCTGCTCTTCACTACAGACTACCCATCCAATGGATATTTCTAGCAGAATCCCCAAAAATGAAAAGATGGGCCCACACCCCACCACAACCCTGTTCACCAACAACACTAATTGAGAAACCCCAAACCACAATGACCTATCCTTCCTCCAACAACTCCCAACATACAACCAATACCCACAATTATATCCCACCAACCTGAACTACAATATAATTGTCATGGACTCATCCCAAAATAGGAAAACCTTTTATCCACGCTCCATTACTCACCTTCATGCCATAGCATCCGAATTCTTCATACATTGGCTACTTACCATCTATTTTCTACATCAAATACAAATAGATGAATGAACATGACCTTATTAACCCTTATTCAGTCAAATATCACATAAAGCAAGTATGGATAGTGACATAATCTTCAATAGGGATATTTCCATTATTCTAATGCTTTACCTGGTGGTATAACAAATTCCATAAAGGACTAAATTCTATACTAATGAGGCTCTTGTCAAACAACATACCCTTTAGTCATTCCCAGAATTCAATAAAGCTATCTCACATCAGCCACAACATAATCATTAGAGTATAAAAATTATATTTCTATATATATTTTTTTCTTTTACAATGAATATTTCAGCACAGGAAAACTACTCTAAACAATGGCAAGGGTGATGGAAAAAAGGATATTTCCATTAATCTAATTGATTTTGCTTTACCTAGGGGCTGATAACTGATTCTATAAAGAAAAAGACTCTATATTAATTCCTTTAGTCCTTCCCTGAATTCAATAAAGCTATCTCACATCAGCCACAACAAGATCATTAAAGTATACCAGATTATGATACTTCTATATATACTTTTTTTTACTACGAACATTCCAGTACAGGAAAACAACCCTTAACAATGGCAGGGGTGATGGAAAAAGAACATGATGAAAACTAATAGTCTCATGTAGAAGGGCATTATTTGGAACCATTGAAGAGCCAAAATATGAGATAAGTTAAGAGAAGACATCAACAGTTCTTCAGGAAGAAAATTCCAAATTACAACAAAAGATTTATGGGAGGGAAGGATTATGAGAATGTTTTAATTGAGAGGATTAGGAGAATAGTAGGAGTAATTGGTGAGAAGCAGTGTGGGTTTAGGTAAGGTAGGGGTTGCATGGATCAGATTTTCATGGTAAGGCAGATCTGTGAGAAATCTTTAACAAAAGTTAAGGATGTTTTTTGGGCCTGGATTTGAAAAAGGTATATGATAGGGTAGGCAGGAAGGCACTGTGAGAGGCATTGCTGATATATGGAGGTGAGGGAAAGCTATTATGGGCAGTCAAGAGTTTTCATGACAAGAGTAGAGTCTGTGTTAGAATTGGAAATGGAGAGAGCAAATGGTTTGAGGTAAAGGTGGGGCTGCCTCAGGGATGTGTACATGACAAGAGTAGAGTCTGTGTTAGAATTGGAAATGGAGAGAGCAAATGGTTTGAGGTAAAGGTGGGGCTGCCTCAGGGATGTGTACATTGATGGGGTGGTGTGAGAGGTAAGAAGAACAACAATAAGAAAATGTAGGTACCAGGGACCTTTTTACAATTTTGGTAATGGAAGGAAGAAAAAATAGATGCAAGTTAAAAGTTTAACTACTTCAAATACAGTCCAGCATTAATATCAATACATAACCATCTTTGTATCTTCATTTTATTCTATTTTATTTTTTCTTTGTTCTTTTTTATAAAAAAAAAAATGGAAAGAAGCAAAGAAACTCCAAAAGACAAAGAACCAGCAAAAAGATGCTTGGAAGAAAGCAGAATAGAGAATCCACTTGGTGTCATACGAAAGAAGACATGTCTTGGTACCAAAGGTTTGAAAGTTTTTTTTCAGGGTTTGAAGGGGAAGGAAATATTATGCATAGAGGGTTAGAAATGGACAGAGAGCCCAGGTATAGAAATATATTGAGAAATATAGATATTAATGACATTTTGGATGAATTAATAGAGCTCAACAGTGAGTATAAAATAATGTACAAAGAAGTAGCTCTGCTAAGGAAAGCCAATGAAGAGAATAATAGGGAGATAGATGACTTAAAAAAAGGAATTAAATTAATTACAGGGAGAAAATGAAAGGTTGAATAGTGAAGATATAAATAGGAATGAGGCATTAAAAAAGGAGATAAAAGACCAAATGCAGGCAGTGACTGAAAAGGTGGAAGAAAAAATCGAAGAAAATGACTAACAGGAAATAAAGAAACATTGGAAAGTTGAACAGGAATGTCAAAAAGTATCCTTTTTAAAGAAATAGTGGAGCAACAGGTCAAGGAGAATGCCAAGGAAACTGTGATCCAAGTGATTAAAGAGAAAGGCAACTTAGTTAGGGACACAGTGGATAAAAAAAGATGCATTGTAATCTATGGCATTAAAGCGAAGAATGATGTTCCTTGATATCAGAGGGAAAAGGAGGAGAAAGAGATCACTAAGGAAATTCTGAAAGAATTACAAGCGGAGGGACAGGGTTTAGATAGGGAAATCAAGAAGACTTATAGAATGGGTAGATACTCTAAAAAAAAAAACAATACAGGCCACTGAAAGTAAAGCTTAGGTCACAAACAATTGCAGAGGAAGAACTATCCAGAACAATGAAATTAGAAAATAGTGAATAATACAAAAATATATGGATAAAAAAATAAATGAGTGAAAAAGAAAAAGAACTTAGAAATGAAGCGAATGAAAAAATAATAAAAAAGAACTGAAACTGATTTTTATTTTTTATTTTTTTTATTTTTTTATGAGACTGGTGGACCTGAGGCTTAGAAAATAGTATATAAGGAAAAAGGAAACAAAGCAGACAGAAAAAGAAGAGGAGAAAGGAAATTGAAAATAACTTATACCAATATAGATGATATAACTTCAGGAATGAATGAATTAAATGATTATCTGGCCTTAGAAAAACCAGACATAATGGAAATAGTGGAAACTAAATTAAAGTGTACTCTACCACACAACACTGTGGGACAAGGTTTATACAATTGTTGGACGAAGAATAGAAAGGATAAACAGGGTGGCAGAGTATTAATTTTGACTAATAAAGATTTAAATGTAACAAGAATAACTGAAGAAAATAATGTAGAATCAATTACAAATTGAAAGCAAATATATGAAGAGTAGAAAATTTGTAGTGGTGTATGTGCCCCCCAAAACACAGTCCTGGCCAGAAAGTGATAATTCCAAAATATTAGAAGATACAAAATACGAATTAACTAATATACTGAAGGACAGAGGAAATACAGTAATTATGGGTGACTTTAATTCAAAAGAAATAGGTTGGGAGGAAATGAGTGAACGGTGGAGAGGAACTCTGGGGCAACGTCCTGCTCGACATGACCATCAAATACACAATGACTCCATGGATAAGGGAAAATACCAGATACAGAGGTAGTGAAAAACCATCAAGGCTGGATTTAATACTTACAACAGACCCTGAAATTGTTGACAAAATTGATTACAAAACTCCAATAGGAAAGAGTTACCATGTCCTAATAGAATTTGAGTTGAAAGAGCAAATGGATCAAAGCAGAAATGAAAAACATAGAATAGGGAGACTTAATGTACAACAAAACAAATTTTGAGAAACTCAAAAAATTCTTTCGCAACATGAACTGATAAAAATTCCTACATGAAGAAACAGGTATGGAAGAGAAATGGAATATACTTAAAGAAATTTATAATGAGGGAGTGAATAAATACGTACCTCAACAAGAAAAGGATAGAACATACATAAAACACTGGTACAACAAAAAATGTAGTGAGGCTAAGAATAAAAGAGACAAAACTTGGAAGAAATGGAAAAAAGACAAGAAAACAAGCAAATGGCTAATGTACATCAAACTAAGAAATGATTATGTAAAAATATGAAGATGAAAAGAGAAACTATGAAAAAAAAAAAATAGAAAAATGCAAGGAAAAACCCAAACTATTTTACAGGTATGTAAATGGCAAACTGAAGAATAAACAAGAAATAGAAAAACTGTGCCAGGGTAAATACGAACATACAGAAGAACTGGAAATGGCTGAAATTATAAACCACTTCAAATCAGTATTCACAATAGAAAACTCACCTGTGAGGAAATAGAGAGATATCCCCCTCAATGAAAGAAATAATTAATTGTAACACAGAAGGAAATCAGTGACCAATTCAAAACCCTTGATGTCAGAAAATCACATGGTTCAGACGGAATTGCAAATTGGATTCTGAAAGAATGCATGGAGGAATTAACAGATAAAATATACAATATAATTAAATTCTCACTTCAAGAAGGAAAGGTGCCACAGGACTGGAAGAAGGCAAACATTGTACCAATTTATAAGGGAGGAAACAAGGAAGATCCATCAAATTACAGACCGGTCTCCCTGACAATCACAGTATCAAAAATTTGTGAAAAGGTCATCAAAAATAGATGGGTTAAATATTTGGAAGAAAAAACTATTCTGAATCCAAATCAATTTGGATTCAGACAAGGAAGTTCATGTACAACAAACTTGATCTGCTTCTACTCAAGATTAATAGATATAATACAAGAGAGAGATGGTTGGGCAGACTGTGCCTTTCTGGACATACCAAAGGCATTTGATAAGATACCACACAAGAAACTAATAAGGAAATTAGAGTCAATAGGTGGAAAATTATTGGAATGGATGAAAGACTTCTTGACTGGGAGGAAAATGAGAGTAGTAATTAGAGATAAATTCTCAAATTGGGAAGAAATGATAAGTTGTGTCCCGCAGGGATCAGTACTGGCCCCGATCATGTTTGCCATATACATAAATGACATGGATGAAGGAGTAGAGTGTTATATAAATTTCTTTGCAGACAACACAAAAATACTAAAGAAAGTAAGAATGGAGGAGGATTGCAACTCATTACAAAAAGACTTGGACAAGATCTGGAAATGGACTCAGAAGTGGGAAGTGAAATTCAATATCAAGAAATGTAGTATAATGGAATTTGGAAAAAGTAAATACATGGTGGATGGATGGGGTGAAGGGGGCTTTGGGGAAGAGGGGAATGTCTGTTGAGGAAGGAAGGGAGAGGACGGAAGACAGAGGTGAGTGGAGAATGGTTGTATATGGATGATGTTGTGATTGCATGAGGAGGAATGGGCGGGGGGGTGGGGTAGTATGTGTGAGTAAATTTTGACGCAGCCCGAAGGGATTTCTCCCCGTCCTCTCCTTATATGCAAGGGGGGACGGAGAGGGGGGGGTCGCCGATTAAATGAAGCGGCCTTGCTGTGGATGTGCTGTGTCTTGCGACACTGCTTCTGACCCAGGGCGGTGGGCAGGGTGCAGGGATGACCCGTCATCCAGGAGGTGCTCAGATGAGAGGGAGGGTGGGAGGGGTGTGGAGTGTATTTAGGGATGAAATGGGTGGGAGTGTTTTTATGCCTTTCCCTTTTTGGCTACCTCCCTTGGAAGGGGGAAAAAGCCTTGGTATATGTATGTATGTAAATACATAATATCGAGAGATTATAAAATTGGTGAAGAAGAGGTCAAAAAAGTAAACTTGGAAAAAGACCTTGGAGTGATGATCAGCAAAGATATGACACCATACAAACATATTAATAAAATGGTCAGAGAAACCTACAATTTATTGAGGTCAATAAGAGTGGCATTTGCCTATTTGGATGAGGAAACTTAAAAAAAAAAAAAATTAACTACACTAATAAGACCAAAACTCGAGTATGCAGCAACACTATGGACACCCAGTACCAAAAATAAAAAAAATAAAAAATAGAAAGAATACAAAAAGCAACAACAAAACTGGCACCAACTCTTTCCAAAATGACATATGAACAAAGACTGTCCAAATTAGAATTACAAACTCTGGAAAAAAGAAAGGAAAGAGGAGACCTACTATCTATAAAATTATGATAGGAATGGAAATCTTAGATAAGAATGATTTATTGAAATGGGACAATGGAAAAACAAGAGGACATGAAAAGAAACTCAAAAAAGATAATTACAGAAGAGATCTGAAAAAAATAGCTTCCCACACCGAGTAATAGATACCTGGAACAAATTAGACAAAGAAACAGTGTGTGCAAACACTATTCAAGATTTTAAGAAAAAACTTGATGCTGAAATATACAAAGACACACCATGAGCATAGTTCCCTTCCCATATAATACAACTAGGTAAATACATACATATACCAAGGTAGGAGCCAAAGTCAAAGCCATAAATCCATTCCCACATAGTCCACTCCCATTCACCACCCCTCCCTCCCTCTTTTCTTGGCTCCTCCTGGATGATGGATCATCCTTGTCATCTCACCCACTGCCCTGGGTCAGAAGCAATGCAGCAAGACACAGCACATCCACAGCAAGGCCGTTTCATTTAATCAGAGACCACCTTTCTCCGTCCCCTCATGCAGAGATATTAATATTAAGACACTAATATTAATGTTACTAATATTGTTATATTAATATTAATAAAGGTACTAATATTACGATACTGATATTTATGATTAAAAAAAACTACATAGTAAAGTACTTTGTTAACTATGTGCTTTCAAATATAATCATTCTTGTTCACATACAAAATCCTAATAAATTTTGTTTATCAGGAAACAAAAATATCCCATTTAAACATAAATGTATACCAACTTACCTCAAAAGTTTTAAAAACAGATACAGTTCTTTACGACTGGTAAGTGGTTAGGATAAATCAAATAATGCAAAAATTACTTCATTTTATCTTAATGTCTTAAAACACATAATCAAATAATGTAAAAATTATTTCATTTTATCTTAATGTCTTGAAACACACTGACATAAATCCTTAAACAACACATTCTTCATCAATATAAATAAAAACAAAAAACAAAGAAGGAATGTTTTAGATTATTCTTTCATACACACAATATGCCCAATATTCACTAACTGTATCAAGTACAACAAACTCATTTTCTGAATATTGCACCTAAGTCACTTCATTACCACACATCAAACAATAAAAAAAAATCGACAAAAAAAAAAAAAAAAAAAAAATCAGTCTACTGTTCACTCCAGTTGGCCTCAATTTCTTCATCTGTAATGATACCGAAACACTATCACATCTTTCTACTTTACTTTGTTATGTTATATTGTACAATCCACTTAGACTGATTTAATAAGTATAAACACATATATGTAGTGGGATCCTACATCTACTTCAATATTAATCCAATCTAGTTCTCTCTTGCAGGAGAACTGTATCCCCAAAGAAACTGGCCATATCCACTGATTCAACCCATATGTAACTGTTTCAAAAGTGAAAGTGGGAGAGTAAAGAATAAGATGCTCCGTGTTTTCTGTGTTGTGGTTGCATCTGAGGCAGTTGTCTGTTGCCAGGCCACTTCTGTGTTGGTACTGTTTATTGTGGAGTGATGACCAGAGCACAGTGCAATTCTTGCTTAGGCCACTTTTTTTTTTATTCACTGGGTTACAGGCACCATGGATCCTTCTCCTTAGGGCGGAGGGCAGGAAAAGCTTTGCATGTTTTGTACAAACAGTAGCCCCACAGTGTTTTACTTTGATCATTAAAGCTGCACTAGTCCAGTTCAGTGGAAATAATAAAGAGGAATTTCACCAGTTTTTATTTTATTTTGATTTCAGGTTTTCCAAGGTTGGCAGGCCTGTAACCCAGTGAATAAAAAACGTCTGGCTTTATCTTTGGAGTTATTTGTTTGAGTTTATTTCTGGGGAAGTTTGGAGAAACACAGAATTTGGCAGTCTATTGCTCTAGTTCTCCAGACAGCAAAAATACAATACTAAAACATATAGTATTTAAGAAAAACAAGCAAGTGTTACAATCTTTACTAACGGAAAACTAATGTTTTCTATCTACAAAAATCAAATTATAACCACTTTGGGACACCATCACCTGCAGAGAAGTATGCACTTAACTAATGAAAGCAGCCAAAGCATGTTATTCCTTTGTGGCAAGGCAGATGCATGCTATAATAAACAACAAAAATACCAGTAATTTATAGATTTCAAAAATCTTAACCCAATTCTCTGGGTTAAAAACTCTTAATAATCATAAGATCCAGCAAGACAAAATATTTCAATATTTCACAGACTAAAATAGATAAATTTGGACTTTATAAATGAATATAACTGATTGCAATTAAAGCGAATAACCTACTGTGCTTACATAATTTTCTTTTCACAATATAAGAAGACCCATGTACCACCACTTACAAAGACTGACGAGTTAAACATCATGTGAGGATGGAGCCTTTATTTGTACAACGTTTTTCTTATTACAGCTTTTTCAAATACATGTACTTGAAAAAGTGAAATGTCATACAAATAAAGGCTCCCTCCTCACATAGTGTTTAACTCGTCAGTCTTGTCGTCAACTGTTACTTTCATGAAAAACTTACAAAGACTCCACTTACAGATCTCCAGATATGAAAAAATAATCCCCAGGGTTGAAAAAACTAGACATTATTTACAAATTCAAACCACAAGCCATATCCATGGCCCACAAAAGATGATGACAGTGCACTCCAGCCTTACTTGATATGGAAGTGCAGAGTACTGTTGTTACTGATACAAACATTGATGGACATAGCTACCCAAAAGTTTAATTTCAATAACAGTTAATCTGCTACATGAAAAATTTAGTGAAATTAATCTAACAAATCACTTAAGTATTATCAGAAGCTAAAGATAACTTCTAGACTTTATTATACAATACTATTTTTTCTCTAAAACCCAGAAATACAGACCTAAATAGTTGATCATGATGGACTTGATTCCTTAGTCTGAGTGGCCTCTGCCTCATCAAAGGCTGCAGACTTAACAGGCCCAAAATCCTCAGGCAAAAATTAACTCTTCACTCTCCATTAAAAACACTTGTGGGCTTAATAAACCAACAAAAATATGGTTACAAAAATGTAGACTGTTGCTAACATTGTAAGACTGTAACATTATAAGTGAACTCAACTGCAAAATTACACAATACTGCTCAGCTGTTGCTGCACTGACCAATGAGATCTTGTGTTTACAGTGTTTACATACTCAGCCAATAGCATGCCATTGCCTATCACAAACACATTCACAGCAGACAGGAACAAATGGGTATGATCTCAGAGTTTATACAATTTTAACCATTAAAATTTTATCTACTTCCCCAGCACAAACTAGTGGATTTAAAATTGGTATAACTAAATTTAGTGGGAGCTAATCGGTCCACTTACAGCTTCCAGAGTTAGTGGAAATACTAATATGCTAATGAAAAAGTTAGCTTCACTAATTACTGGTTAGAAATGAGTGGAACTGTGTCCACCACTGGACAAGGTTACTGTACGTTGTATATCACAGTCTGTGAATTTGTTTGCTTATATTAACCATACATGCATGAAAATAGGAACTAATGAGACTGAAAAATTATAAAAAAAAAAAAATTATGAAAAACAACTTATGAAAGACCTTCAGTAAACAACCACAGTATTTTCATAAGCTGAAGACTGCCTGTACAATTATAAAGAATCCTTCAAGTCTACCTAATGTGGTAATGTAAACCAATACATGACTTATCTCTATTCTCTTGTCTTGCTTTGATCCTTTTTTCTCCAAATCTATCATGCAAAACTCTTTTCATATCTAATAAATTGAAATTCAGTAAATCTGGCAAAAACTGAATCATTTTATTTGATACATACTTCATAAATGGATAAGTATATATTTTTTCTATAATCACAGTAACACTTATCTATTATGAAATATGTAATACTTATAACTGTTGCCTGAAGTTTCACTGGCTGGAAACCTGCAACCTTACAGTACAGTCCTCAGGCTCTCCCATAAGTCTCTCTACAAAGAAACTTTAGACTGTTGTCTGTGTTATATTAGTGTGAGACTGCTTCTATATCAGTGGTTCAAAGTAGTAGCAAGAAGGAAGCTGTTGCTGGTTATCAGGTCTCTATGAGCAATAATATGTAAGAAATATTGTTACATACATACATATACCGAGGGCTTTTTCCCCCTTACAAGGGAGGTAGCCAAAGTCAAAGGCATAAATCCACTCCCACCCATTTCATCCCCACATACTACACTCCCATTCACGACCCCTCCATCCCTCTTTTCTTGGCTCCTCCTGAATGACAGGTCATCCCTGCATCTTGCCCACTGTCCAGGGTCAGAGGCAATATAGAATAAATATAGTTAAATTGACAGAAAGCTCTTGGGCCCATTCCTGAGGCTGAGTATCAATCTCAAGCCAGATGAAGATGAGGGCATTGATGGGTTTTGAAAATGGGCAGCAGAGGGTGATTATCTCTGCCATCCAGCACACAGGACCACCACTAGCAAGTATCCATCATTGACTCCTGAGATATATATCAAATAAGACAATAGTGATAGGAATAAACCAGCTCCAGCTGTTGGGCCTTGCAGAAGAGCTATGCTTTGTTGCATTGCCCATGGGTGGCAAGAATGACCTTTCTTCCATGAGGAGCTGACATGAGAGGGGTGATAATGGGTTTCATGCACCACTACAAAACAGCAGCCCAAAACACAAACTTACCTCAAAAAGCTAGAGCTATGGCTGACACAAAATGGAATGTCTGCATTTTTTCAGATGTCCTCAGTGATGTTGCTTACCCATGCCTACCATAAATCTAAGAAACACCCACTGATCAGATTAAATGGTCAACCTCTCCTACTGGACAAAACCCCTAAAATATTTTATACACACATGTTCTTTACACTACATTTCCTACATGTGGATAAACTGTATGAAGAAAGACTAAAAGTACTGGGTCTACCAACTTTGAAAGATCAAAGAGAAAGAGGTGACATGATTACAGTGTTCAGGTCACAAAAGGGGATAGATTCCATTGATAAAAGAGATCTCCTGATTAAAGATGGGAGGGCTTTAAGAGTTCATGGAAGTAAGTTAAGAAAGACCACAGGTCAAAAGGATGTGATGAAATAGTTTTCCATATAGATGTATAATTATGTGGAATAGCTTAGAAGGTGACATAGCTCAAGCTCAAACAATACATATGATAATTGGAAATCAAATATATAGATTAAGCAGGACCCAATGAGCATAGCTTCTTTCCTGTTTACTACAATTAAGTGAATACATATTAAAGATCTCAGAGTGTATGCACATAAATTTATATAATCAGAACAGTTGCAAGCTAAGGACTTGGACCATAGAGTGAAATAACTTTCACTGCTTATAAACAACTAATATGAACTACACTTAACTATGTATCCACACCATGGTATTCAGTAATTAAGAAAATATTCTTCCAACAACACAAGACAAAGTATTCAGAATAACAACTTGCTGCACTAAAACAACATCAATAAAGCATCTACATTCAGAAACCACAAACCTTCCCATAAGCACATGAGAATGATGGCCACACAGTTTTATACAAGAACATTCAAATCCACCTACTCATATCACATGTACATAGCCCACTAAACACAGCATAAA
Organism: Oratosquilla oratoria; assembly: GCF_046742065.1. Taxonomy (NCBI): domain Eukaryota; kingdom Metazoa; phylum Arthropoda; class Malacostraca; order Stomatopoda; family Squillidae; genus Oratosquilla; species Oratosquilla oratoria. Next base: position 36,585,274 of record NC_134819.1, on the reverse strand, counting down.
AACAACCCCAACAGTATTCTACTCAATCATTTACAATAACCTGTCTCAAGTACCCCACAATACATCCATACAAAATAATATGCCCATTCAGACGACAAAATAAACATTTCACAACAGACTGCCAAATTCTGTACTTGACCAAACTCTCCCATCATGAACCCAACAAGATTACTCCCATGAGAAGCAGGAATTACATTCCCATGCCTATTGGCCACCACCCCATATTAAAAACAGTACCAACACATAAACTAGCTAAGCAGTAGACACCAATTACCCACAACTGCAACTACAACACAGACAACACAAAGCACCTATTCAACACTGTCATAGTCATTCCTTCCAGACAGCAACAGTCTCTTCACTGAGTGGCTTATTGGCTATACCAGTGGCTAAGACTAGATTCCTTGGTGACACAGGTCTTCTATACAAGAGAACCAGACCAACAAATTGTTTGACTAATTGAGTTACACCTGGTTGTCTCTAATGCCTTCAATATGGTTGCACATCTTGGACTCCTGAATTTTTATATCAGAAATGAACCCTGAAAAATGTTACTCCAAAAATTACACATGCGTGTATGTATCAAACCTCAAATATGCCAAATAAAAGTAATAAAACTGGAAGGGATTTTTTGCCAGCTCAATTATCTTCTATGCTCATGAAAAGAAGTTTTGCCTTCCTGTTCTGTCACAATGATCATCCTTCCCCATGCCAAAAATTTGACAACAATTGGAGTAAATCATATTTACATTATAATATATACTTCACCATAAAAAAATTTAATTGTTCATGAAAAACATGAAAAAATTGTTTGAGAAGACTCTTTTATGTAAAACAACCTTGTAAATTCTTCACACCAAACAAACTTAGAATAAGAGTGCATACATGAGTGACTTTAGGAAGGATATGTTAGCAACCCCAACTAACTCTTAACTAAATTTTGCAACAATAAATGACAGGAGAAACAAATAAATTAATAAAAAACAAATAAATGAAAATTATAATAATGTTAATAATAATAATAATAATAATAAAAAGTTGCCTGCCATAGACTAGACAAAATGTCAGACTGCGAGATAAGCTATCAATGAGACATGTAATCTTCTACTAAAGTCCCCTCTACTCGACACCAATTTTCCTTGAGTACAAAATACAAAGTTCACTGCACAATTATCTCCATCTCACACCTACTTATGAAAAGAATAAAAGTAGAAACTCTGCAAGGCCCCTTATGTTATCTTCAAATAGAGAAATTTAAATGAATGAACTTCATGAAGCAATGAATTGTACTATATTGAAATTGGACAAAATGATGAATGAGATGGTTATCTTAATGTTGTTAACTCACTCTGAATAATGGTACAGCAGTTTTAGTATGAAAAAAAAAAATGTAGCACAAAAATGCTCATGGATTTTAAGCATAATTTCTAAACAAAATATATAACCCATACATCTTAAACTATATTAGATCTTTTGCTATTACATTTGGAAAGCCTTCATCTCAGATCATGAGGAAGTTGATGAGAATAACTGAACTATTATGTCCATTCAGACCACCATTATATGGCCTTAAAAATTGCATCATTTATGGTAAAAAGCTTTCCTAAAATATTTGACAATTTAAATCCTCCAATACAATGACACACTTGATAGATTTTGCTTTAGCACTATATGATCTTATTCTGCTGCAAAGATACCTCCACTCTTATGGAAGTCTTAATCAACTATAGTTCCCTTAGTCAGAGGTCTTCCTCCGAAGAAGAAAAAGTACATGCAACACACACTTCCACACACACATATACATTTAATGAGTGTGTGTATATATATACATACATATATATATATATATATATATATATACACATATATTATATATATATATATATATATATATATATATATATATATATATATATATATATATATATATATATACACATACATACATATACATTTACCAAGGGGTTTTTCCCCCTTATAAGAGAGGTAGCCCAAGTCAACAGCATAATCCTACTTCCACTCATTTCATGTATATATATATATATATATATATATATATATATATATATATGTGCATATATATCATATATATATATATATATATATATATATATATACACATACATACATACATATCAACAAGACAAGAATCAAATTTATAAAGTATGCCACTGTGTTGTGGAAATCATGAAACAATGATCATAGTAATTAAGAAATGTTGGCCTGTCATCTTGTTTGAACAATGATATCTACATATTACTTATCACTGCAATAGTAACCTACTATCAGGTTAATCATTTTTCACTCTTCAAAAATTGCCAGCAAATGTATTCAAACTTGAGAACACTTACCTTTGCCAGGAAACCTGTTTCTCATATATTAAGCAATGTATATAAACTTAATACCACCCAAATATTTCCACCAGCATAATTGTGCTATAAAGACAGTTTGAATTATTTTCTATCAATTCAATTTGAGATCAGTACATCATATCTGAACATCATAAGCCTCTTGCAATTCCACTATATCAATAACTGATACAAAAGAACATATTTCTTTAAGCAGCAATCTGCCTACCTAAGACAATTTAGTTGCAAGTTTTGAAGTTCCTGGTTTACTGAACCTAGCAGCATCTTTCTCTGCCTTTCTTCGAAGCTGTTCTCGACGTCGTTTCTCTCGTTCCTGTTGCCGCTTTTCTCGTAACACGGCATCAATATCTGCGTTGTCCTGTGCCTCCTCCTCCCAACCTTCCCCTTCTTCTAACCATTCTCCCAAGTCTCCAGACTGAAAAAACAAGGAAATATCACATAAAATTCTATATACTTTTTTCACTGACCACAAAAGTAAAGTGCTCAAATAATTAACGTTTCTTGAAAGCTAAAATTTCCTTAAAATCAAATAAAAGCTCCTTGACCAGTTAATTAATCTGTTGCCTTGGTTTTCTCTTGCAAGAGACCAGTTGACTCATGAAACCTACCACAAGCACCAGTTTAGCCTTAATCACTCAGGTGGGGATATTATGATGCTGTCTGGAAGAAACATGTACACAACAGACAGAGAAGTACATACTGCTTTGTGCCTTGTGCCTTGTGTGGCAGTTACTGGGAGTCTATTGCCTAGCCAGTTTTGTATTGATATTCTTTTGTCAACGGGTGGTAACCTAAATATTGGTGTGCCAGTGTAATTCTCACTTGTCTTCGGACTGCTTTTACACATGTATTTACCTAATTGTATTTTACGGGACTAGAGCTATGCTCATTTTGACCCATTTTTGTATCTCTCCACATCCAGTTTGTTTTTGAATTCATGGGCAAGGGTGTTGGATGAAAGGTTGGTAAACAGGGAGTTAATGGACTATATAGAGGTAACCAGGAGAATAGTAGGAAGAGTTAACGATGTGCATGTTCTAAGGAGAGAGAGTAGGGGAATATCAGATCATTTTTTTGGTGAAAGGTAAGTTGAATGTGGAGGATAGAAGGAGAAAGAGAAAAAGGACAGAAGGTGGGGAGGTGCTTAGAGTGAACTGCTTAAATGTGAAAGAAAAGGAGAAAGAGTATAAGAAGCTGAGAGAGGAATGGTGGGAGTGAAGGATAGAGTAGAACTAGGAGTGGTGAAGGAATAGGGATGGTTCAAGGAGGGAGTCACAAGGTGTGCAAAGATGGTGTGTGGAACAAGAAGAATGGGAGGAAAAAGAAAGAAGGGTAGTGAGTAGTGGGATGAGGAAGCAAAGAAGGTTGTAGAAGAGAAGAAGCGAGCTTTCCCAGATTGGTTACAAAATAGTATGAGAGGTACAAAGAAAAGAGAAGTAAAGCATAAGATAAAGGAGGCAAAGAGGAGAGCAGATGTGAAATGGGGTAAGAGTATGATAGAAAATTTTGAAAGTAATGAAAAGATGGTATAAAAAGAAATTAAGAGTGGAAGAGGAAGTGAATCAAGTAGAGAAGAAAAGGCAAAAGGTGCAGATGGAGAGATGATAATGGAAGAGATGCCAATAAGTGGAAGATGGGCAGAGTATTTTAAGAACTTGCTAAATGTGAAGGAGGATAGGGAGGGAAAGGTAGTTGCAGTGGGTAGCACTAAGAAAGTGACAGTGATGAGTGAGAAAAATGGAGGAGAAATAAGGAAAGATGAGGTGAAGGCAGTTGTTAAGATGATGAGAGCAGGTAAGGCACCTGGGTTGGATGGATGTCATGCAGAGGGAATAACTGGTGAGTAACAGTGTGGGTTTAGGACAGGTAGGGGTTGCATGGATCAGATTTTTGTGGTAAGAAAGATGTGAGAAAGCTTTAGGAAAAGGTAAGGATGTTTTTTAAGCCTTTATGTATTTGGAAAAGGCTTATGACAGGTTAAACAGGAAGGCACTGTGGGAGGTACTGCAGATATATGGGATAGGAGGAAGGCTGTTAAGAGCAGTCAAGAGTTTTTACGAGAGTAGTAGAGTTTGTGTTAGGATTAGAAATGGAGAAAGTGAGTGGTTTCAGGTAAAAGTGGGACTTCGTCAGGGATGTCTTATGTCGCCTTGGATGTTCAATTTATACATGGATGGGTTGGTGTGAGAGGTAAATCCAAGGGTAATGGGTTGGGGATTGGAGATGATTAAAGAAAATGGAGAAAAGTGGGAGATATGCCAGTTGTTGTTTACCGAGGACAGTGCCCTTGTAGCAGGATCAGAGGAAGGGTTGAGAAAGTTAGTGACAGAGTTTGGGAAGGTGTGGGAAAAAAGGAAGTTAAAGATAAATGTGGGTAAAAGTAAGGTGATGAGATGTATAAGGGGAGAAAGTGGCAGCAGACTGGAAATGAGTATTAAGGGAGAGCAACTGGAGGAAGTGGAGGTGGAGGTAGAATGTAGATTGAGAGAAGCAAGTAAATGCCTTGGGGGATTAAAAAGTGTAATGAGAAATAGACATTTGGGAATGGATGCCATGAGATCATATGAAGGAGTGATTGTGAAGATAGCACTGTATGGGGGAAGAAACATGGAACATAAGAAAGAGAGGAGGAGTTTGAATGTGTTTGAGATGAGGTGCCTAAGAATGATAGGAGATACTGGGCTGGATTGAGTGGGAAATGAGGAAGTGAGGAGGAGAATGGGGGTGGAGAGGGAGTTGGGAGATATAATTGATGAAACAGTATTGGGATGGTTTGGACACATGGAAAGAATGAGTGAAGAAAGATTAGTAAAAGAGGTGTGGAAGGCAGAGGTAGAAGAAGTGAACATAAGGGGTCAACCTAGGATGAGATGGATGGATGGGGTAAAAGGGGCATTGGGAAAGAGGGGAATATCTGTTGAGGAAGGAAGGGAGAAGACAGAAGATAGGGGTAAATGGAGAATGGTTGTGTATGGATGATATTGTGATGCATGAAAGGTAGTGGATGTGGGATGGGGGGTTGAGGGAGTATGTGTGAAAAATAATTTGACACACCCTTAAGGGGGTACGCGACACCTGGAGGTCATTTTCTAAAATATTTAGAGTAAAGAGCTGAAACTTCTCAGGTAAATAGGTATCCATATTGCCTACATTTTAGGTGAAGCAGAATGATGTATGTACACATGTACACATGTACACATGTACGTATACCAGTAGCGACATTTAAAAGTGCACAGCACCATAATACGTGGACCAATTTGTTTTATATTTTGGCTATGATTAGTCAGTAGGCACACCTAGGGCCGGTCATTGAGTAATTGAACAATTTCCTTTATACTTTTGCATACAGGCATTTCAATTTTAATGTCTGGCAAAAATCGTGAAAAATACAATTTTTTTGCTCGTTTCCATTATTACTCCGAACTCTTTCATCCTATTCAAAATATTCGAACGATCGGCCCTAGCAGTTACTAAAAGTAATATTCCCTGTAAGTTTCATCTAAATCTGATGTATATTAGATTTTTTATGATTAAAAAAAAGTAGAAAAATATCGAACGGAGATATGGCAACTTGAAATATGAATATATCTGTAACTTGCTTATAGTTTCACCAATTTGACTGATTTTTTTCATGGCTTAATTCTTATTATATAATAAGTAAGTACAGTAAAAATTATCAACATATTTTAATTATAAGTACTTTAAATACTGAAAAACTAAAGTATAAGTATGTCACAGTAGTGACGACGCACAGACGACAATATCATATAATTTGCTTTTTTTGCACCTTTGGCGGTTTCTTCATATGAAACCTCTCTGCTGGGGGTCTTCAGGGTATCTAAATCATTGGAAAGAGGTTTATTTTCCAGTAGTGGGCACCTTCTCTTTCCTCATCAGATTCCCCTCGCCAATCTATGTTGGTAGGGCACCCCCTCCAGCATCATATGATGTCCCTTCTTCTTTCTTCTTCCTGTATAGCCTTGATCTTTTTCCTCTTGCTTTCTTCTTTGGATTTAATCTTCCTCTTTGAATTGTTTAGTCTAATGTTGTCCTTTACCTCTGTCACCGTCACAGAGGTGCAGGTGAGGGCAGTGGTAGAGTGAGAGGTGGTGAGATCTTTAGTCGTCTTTGACTGCTTGCCATCTTTAACTGCTGTTTTTTTGTCATTGTGATGTTCTTTTGTTCTTTTTGCTACCCATGATGACTGTACTAAAGAGTAATATGTACTAGCTAAAGTAATAGATTGCAATGAGAGCTCATGAGACATGCGTACTTCCCTTTTCAGAGCTAGCCGGGAACTAACGCTTAGTTTCGCACAAAGTTGGCGAAATATTCTCCCTCCACCTTCCTCCCTTCCCCTCCACAATCGTATTGGCCGTTGATACACTGGGCGAGTGTAAATTCAATCAAATTTCAACGTTATTCGCTGCGCCTGAAGGTCCTAAGTGGCACGCCTCCCTCTAGTGTGGGTTGCGCCTTTAAATCTGTCCCTTTAAACCTCACCCAGGACCTTTAAATTGCGCGCGGCTGGAAAATTATTTGTCGGGATTTATTTCTAAGTGGTATACGAACATTTTGAACACAGTTTTGAAAAATGCCATATCTTGACCAAATTCACCCCCCCAGGTGTCGCGTAGCCCCTTAAGGAATTTCACCTCATATCTTTTTCTGCATGAAGGGACATGGGGGGTCACCGATTTAATGAAGCGGCCTTGCTGTGGATGTGCTGTGTCTTTCAACACTGCTTCTGACCCAGGGCAGTGGGCAAGATGCAGGGATGACCCATCATCCAGGAGAAGCCAAAATAAGGAGGGAGGGGAGTGAATGGGAGTGGAGTATGTGGGGATGGAATGGGTGACAGGGGATTTTATGCCTTTGTTTTTTGGCTACCTCCCTTGTAAGGGGGAAAAAGCCTTAGTATATGTATGTATGTAATTTCTGGGGGAATTTGGTGAAGTACAGAATTTGGCAATCTATTGTGAAGTGTTTGTTTTATGATTTGCACGTGTATATGTGTGTTTTTATAAAGACATATTGTGGCGGAGTTGGGGTAGGTTGTCATACATGGTTAAATAGAATGATTTTTTTAGGGCCAGATGCTGGTCTAATACACTGGGATATACAGTAACTCACCTGCAATATCGGATCACTAAGTGAAAAGGAGAGTCTGTTAGAGACTTGCTGCTCTTCTTCTGGTCTTTCCAGAATCAACACCTGCTGTTTCTTCTCTATAGATGGTGCAATATCCTGAAATGATTGAGATCAGTATATCAAGACTTACTCTTGATACACACAGGTTCTTAGATGAAAATTACAATATATACTGTCTCAGCCTACCCCTTTACAAAGGCCTTTGTACATATAATTTCTTAGGAATCCAGTAGGACGACCAATACCCACCCACCCACAACAATAATGATGATGATAATAATAATAATAATAACAATAATAATAATAATAATAATAATAATAATACATACATGCATATACCATGGGCTGTTCCTCCCATACAAGGGAGGTAGCCAAAGTCAAAAGGCATAAATCCACTCCACCCATTTCATTCCCACATAATCCATTCCCATTCACCAGCCCTCCCTCCCTTTTTTCTTAGGTCCTCCCTCCATCTTGCACACTGCCCTGGGTCAAAAGCAATGCAGCAAAACATGGCACATCCACAGCAAGGCTGCTTCATTTAATCGGCAAACTCTATCCCTCTCCGTCCCCTCATGCAGAAAAAGAGAAGACAGGGAAAAATCCCTTTGGCCTGCATCAAAATATTCACACATACTCCCTTACCTCCCATCCCCCACCCACTCCCTTTCATGCATCACAACATCATCCATACACAACCATTTTCCACTCACCCCTATCATTTGTCTTCCCCCTTCCTTCCTCAACAGACATTCCCCTCTTTCCCAATACCCCTTTAACCCCATCCATCCATCTCATCCTTGGTCACCCCCTCATGTTCACTTCTTCCACCTCTGCTTTCCACACATCTTTTACTATATACCAAAGCCTCTTTCCCCCTTACAAGGGTAGCCAAAAAACAAAGGCATAAAATTCACTCTCACCCATTCCATCCCCACATACTTCACTCCCATTCACCCCCCCTTCCTCCCTCTTATCTTGGCTCCTCTTGGATGATAGGACATCCCTGCACCTCGCACACTGTCCTGGGTCGGAGACAGTGTCAAAAGACACAGCACATCCACAGCAAGGCCGCTTCATTAAATCAGCAACCCCCCCTCTCTGTCCACTCATGCAGAAAAAGAGATGGTGAGAAATCCCTTCAGGCTCTGTCAAATTATTTTTCTCACATACTCCATCAACCCCATCCCCCACCCACACCCTTTGATGCATCACAGCATCATCTATACACAACCATTCTCCATTCACCCTTATCTTCTGTCTTCTCCCTTCCTCAACGTACATTCCCCTCTTCCCCAATGCCCCATGTGACTCCTCCTTGAACCATCCCCATTCCTCCTCCACTCCTAGTTCCACTCTATACTTCACTCCCTCCCACTCCTCTCTCAGCTTCTTCTTATACTCCTCCTTTTCTTTCTCATTTAAGCAGTTTACTTTAAGCACCTCCCTACCTTCTGTCCTTTTTCTCTTTCTCCTTCTATCTTCCAATTTTAACTTACCTTCCACCAAAAAATGATCTGATATTCCCCCACTCTCTCCCCTTAGAACATGTACATCATTAACTCTTCCTACTATTCTCCTGGTTACCACTATATAGTCCATTAACACCCTATCTACCACCCTTCCATCCACTACCCTCTCCCATGTGTACTTATGCTTGACTTTCTTCCTAAACACTGTATCTGCTATCATCAGCTCTCTAGACACATCACCACCATCAACTCTCCATTACAATTTTTTCATGGCACTCCACACTTCCCAACCACTCCATCTATTGGTTACTTTCCTACCCTAGTATTAAGGTCTCCCAATACCACTACATTGACATTTCTCCCTAAACCCTCTATATACTCATTAAAATTTATCCAAAAAGCCTCCTTTTCCTCAACAATCTTCTCACTACCTGGCCCATATGCACTTAGAAACACCCACATCTCACTTCCCAGTTTCACCTCCATCCACATTAACCTTGAAAACACTTCCTTCCACTCCATTACATGCTTACCTATCTCTTTGCTTATTAGTATAGCCACCCCTTCTTTCCCTCGTTCTCTCTTCACTCCTGAGACCCTCCCAACCACACTAACAAACTCAAACTTGCCCCTCCCTGTCTAGTTTCACTCAATGTCAACACATCAATCTTTCTTCTCACAAACATTCTGCCTATCTCTTCCCTTTTACTCTCATCTGTCCCACAACCATACACATTAAAAGACCCAAACCTTAGAGTTCTGGTTGGAAAACTCCTCTCAGACCCTCCTACATCTTTACATTTTTTAGGAATGTCCCCTTTGAGGCTACAGAGAGAAGGATGCCTAGTCCTATCCCCATCCTATTCTTATTGCCTTTCATGACTCAACTGGAAATACTTGATGGTGGTATTCTTTTCCCCACCACAGGGTTGGGTGAAATGAGAAATGAATATTCAGAGTAATAGTACAGGACACTAACAAGAGTGGGGGGGAAAGCATAACAGAGGGACAGCTGAAGTATAATAAAATATCATCATTTCTCTATGAATAGAGATTTCTTCTACCACAGACAAACTGATGTGAGGCTCTGGTCCATAGAGGCACCCTATGTAGAGCCTAAAGTATCAGCTGCATGCTACTGAGCAGCTATCACCCCCAAAATAACATGCAGCTAATACCCCAGATGAGGATACCTCTTTTACTAATATTTCTTAATTCATTCTTTCCATGTGTCCAAATCATCCCAATACTCTTTCATCAACCCTACCTCCCAACTCCTTTTCCACTCCCACTCTCCTCCTCACCTCTTCATTTCTCACTCTATATAGCCTAGTAACCCCCATCATACTTCTCATACATTTCATCTCAAACACATTTAAACTCTTCCTCTATTATGTTCCATGTTTCTGTCCCATACAGTGCTGTCAGCACAATCACCCCTTCATACAATCTCCTCTTGGCATCCATTCCCAAATATCTATTTCTCATTACACTTTTTAATCTCCCATGGCATTTACTTATTTCTCTCAATCTATACTCTACCTCCACCTCTACTCCTCCCTTTCCTGCCACATTCGCCCCTAAGTATCTAAAGTTATCCATTGTCTCAGTCTTTCTTTCCCTTTATACTGACTTCCAATTTGTTTCAGCAGGGAAGGGAGAAGGCAAGAAGTAGGTGTGAATAGTTATAAATAAAATAAAAACTGACACAGCTCAAAAGCATTCCTCCTTCTCTATTTTCACACAAGGGACGAGAATGGAGGGTCAACATGTAAATGAAACTGCTGGCTCTGATGTGGATATGCTGTGTCTTGCTGCACTGCTTCTGACACAGGCAGTGGGTAGGGCACAGGGATGACCTTTCATCCACAAGGAGCTAAGATAAAAAGGAAACAAATGGGTGGTGGATGGGATTGTGATGGGTGGGGTTGGGTGTATGCCTTGACCAGCCACCTTCCTTATAAGGGATAGACTTTTATTGTAGGTCCCAGGCATCGCTGATGCCCTGCTGAGACCACTGACTCACCTGGAAATAATCTGGCTCTGGTTCAGGTTCTGCTTCTTGTTCTTGTATTTTCCTTTGTTGACTTAGCCTGTAGGCCTGGATCTGCTGTTCAAGAGGGGACAGTTTAGCTGCTCCACACTGTCCCCGTGCCCCATCACTTACTACTGCAGAAGGAACATCCCAATCCCAACCTTCTTCCTTTTGTGCCTATAAAAAAAAAAACACACACACTGATCTACCACTACTTCAAACATGTGTAACAGAATTTTTTTTAAGTAATAAAAAGATGTTTTGTAAGAAATTTAAGAGAGGAAAGGGAGGTGAGTCAAACAGAGAAGATAAAAAGTGCAGATGAACAGATGTTAATGGATAAGGGGTCAGTAAGGGGAAGATGAGCAGAGTATTTTAGAGAACTGTTGGCTGTGGAGGAGGATTGGAAGGGATTGATGGTCACAGTGGGAGGTGCTAAGAAAATGATGACGATAGGAGAGGAAAATGGAAGAGATATAAGAAAAGATGAGGTACAAGGAATTTTGAAAGTGATGAGAGCACTATGACACTGGGTTGGATGGGTGCCATGCAGATTAAAATGGCAAAGGAATATGACAAAACATCTTTGGAAGGAAGCTACTAGAGGGAGGAGTGGTGAGTCAAATAGAGCAGAAAAGGTAAAAGGCGCAGATGAGCAGATGTTAATGAAAGAGGAGGTGGTTAGGGGAAGATGAGCAATTTTAGAGAACTGTTGAATGTGAAGGAGGATAAGGGGGATTTGTGGTACCAATGGGAGGCACTAAGAAAATGATGGTGATAGGAGAGGAAAATGGAGGAGACATAAGAAAAGATAAGGTTCAATTAGTTTTGAAAATGATGAGAACACGCAATGTGTGTCTAAGGGAAGGTAGAATACCAGAAAACAAATATTACTGTAGTAGTTTTAGAAGGATCAGTTTGAGTGTAGTTAAGAACACTTATTGGAGAGTTTTAATTGAGAGGATTAGGAGAAGAGGTAGTGGATAGTTTTAAGTATTTGGGGTTGCATGTGGCAGGAAATGGAAGAATGGGGGTTTAGGTATGTTGTAGCTTGAGAGAAATAAGTAAATGTTTTGGGGGATTAAAAAGTGTCATGAAAAATAGGTATCTGGTAGTGAAGGCAAAGAAGGGGTGATTGTACTGGCATCACCATTTGGGGAGGCCACTTGGAGTTTGAGAGGCAGAGTGAAGTTTAAATGTGTTTGAGATGAAGTATCTGAGAAGTATAGTAGGGGTTACAAGGTTGGGTAGAGTGAGAAATGTGAGTTTAGGAAAGGTAGAGGATGCCTGGATCAGGTTTTTGTGATAAGGTTACAATTTGTGGCTTTGACAAAGGTAAGGATGTTTTTTTGAGCCTTTATGGATTTAGGAAAGGCTTATAACAGGGTAGAAAAGGAAGGTACTGTGGGAGGTTTTGCAGATATATGGGAAAGGAGGAAAGCTATTGAGAACAGTCAAGAGTTTTTACAAGAGTGGTAGAGCCTGTGTTAGAATTGGAAATGGGGAGCATGAATGGTTTGAGATAAAGGCAGGGCTGTGTTATGTTGCCATGGCTGTTCAAAGTGTACATGGATATGGTGGTAGAGGGGGCAAATATGAGGGCAAAGGGCAGAGGACTGGCAATGGTTAATGATAATGGAGAGAAATGGGAGGTGAGCCAATTGTTGCTTGCAGAAAACACTACACTTGTGGCAGGGTCAGAGGGGGGGATAAAGTAGTTGGTGCAACAGGAGGAAGTTGAAGGTAACTGTGGGTAAAAGTAAAGTGATGAGATGTACAAGATGAGAGGATGGCAGCAAGTTGGAAGTAAATCTGAATGCAGAGAGGATGGAGGTAGTGGATAATTCTAAGTATTTGGGGTTGCATGTGGCAGGAAATGGAAGATTGGGAGTTGAGTATATTGTAGCTTGAGAGAAGCAAGTTAATGTCTTGGGGATGAAAAAGTGCCATGAAAAATAGACATATGGAAGTATATGCAAAGAGAAGATTATATAAGGGAGTGTCTGTACTGACATCACCATTTGGGGTGGTGACTTGGAGTTTGAGAGAGGCAGAGTGAAGTTTAAATGTGTTTGAGATGAAGTGTCTGAGAAGTATGGTAGTGGTTACAAGGTTGGATAGAGTGAGAAATGTGAAGGTGAGGAGGAGAGCAGGAATGGAAAAGAAGATGGCAGGGGTGAGTTGATGAAAGAGTATTGGGATGATTTAGGCACATGGAAAGAATGAGTGAAGAAAGATTAGTAAAAGAAGCATGGAAGGCAGAGGTGGATGGAGTGATCTTGAGGGGACCAAAGATGAGATGGATGGATGTGGTGAAAGGGGCTTTGAGCAAGAGAGGAATGTCTGTTGAACAAGTAGGGGAGAAGGTAGGGGATAGGGGTGAGTGGAGTATGGCTGTGTATGGATGATACTTTGATGCAGCACAAAGGGAGGGGGTGGGAGATGGTGGAGAGTAGGGAGTGGTTGTGTAAATGATATTTTGATGCAGCTCAAAGGGATTTCTCCCTATTCTATTTCATGGGACAGATAGGGGGGTCCCCAATTAAGTGAAGCAGCTTCACTGTGGATTCAGAGGAATGGATGTCAGGAGGTTCTGGTATACAGCAGTGTGTTGTCTTTCAGTCTGTTGATGGAGCAGTAAGTGATTTGATTATGGATATGCTTCTGGAGGCTGGGGTCTGGTTGTTGTGGAGGATGAGAAGAGAGTATTTGTGTGTTGTTTTGATATTTCTTGGCATGTGTGGGTTTTCTGCCATGTGGTGTAGTAGGTGGGTTGTTTGTGGCGGCTGTAGCAAGTGTTTGTGTGCCTCTCATGTCAAAGTGATCCTTGACCTTGAGGACTTTCATTTCATGGTGTTGATGGTCTAATTTGCAATGATTAAAATTATGAAAAAAAAAGTAATTTCCTAGAGTTGGACTTCACGAGAGATATCTTGATAAAGAACAGAGGAAAAGAAAAATATAATAGGTTAGAAATTAATCTAATTAACTACAACGTATCTAAAAAGAATTGAGAAAAAATAATGGGTAAAACCTGTGCCTAATCAACAATACAATCATGCTGTCAGCATCTAAATCTATAATCCTAAATCAAAATTTAAATTCCTCATTGCCAATATTGTTTCACTAATTTGTTTCTAGTTTTTGCCTGAGAATTTAAATCATCACTGAAAGTACCCTATGCCTGGTAATTGGTTAAATGTAAATTAACTACTTTAACTTTTTTTCAGGCAATACAGCTTTACCTTTTTTTTCTGGTTGTCTGATGATTCTGGGTTCAATCGTAAAAGTGGCTCACCTCCATATTTTGCACTCTATCTACTCTAATAACCCCATCATACTTTGTAGACACTTCATCTCAAAAACACTCATTCTTCTGCCTCTTTTATATTCCAACTTTTTACAACATACAGTGACTTGGGTACTATCATTCTTGTATACAACCTACTCTTTGCATTCTTCTGTATGTTATATTAATATCTTTTAGTTGGAGGAGGAATAGTATGATGAGTGTCAAAGAAAAACTCACATAGTTTACCCCATTTGAAGTTTCTTCTCCACCACTTGATGTGACTGGGAGGGGAGTGTCAGAGTGCCTTCTCTTACGGAAGCAGCAAAAACATCTCTTGAGAAGATTCAACAGCAAAATGAAGAATGATTTGAATTTCTTCACAACTACCATCACAATCATTGTTCTACCTGTAAGAAAAGATTAAAAACCTCATCACAATCATTGTTCTACCTGTAAGAAAAGATTAAAAACCTCATCACAATCATTGTTCTACCTGTAAGAAAAGATTAAAAACCTCATCACAATCATTGTTCTACCTGTAAGAAAAGATTAAATTCCTCATTACAATCATTGTTCCACCTGTAAGAAAAGATTAAATTCTTCATCACAATCATTGTTCCACTTGTAAGAAAAGATTAAATTCCTCATCACAACCATTGTTCTACCTGTAAGAAAAGATTAAATTCTTCATCACAATCATTGTTCCACTTGTAAGAAAAGATTAAATTCCTCATCACAACCATTGTTCTACCTGTAAGAAAAGATTAAATTCCTCATCACAGATGCTTGGAACTACTCTCCATAGCAGTTTCAGTACTACATTTTCAACTCCTTTCACTGACGCTTATACCTGCTTCATGATGTATGAGAAAAAAGTTAAAAAACTGGGACTTCCTACTCTGGAGGAGCAAAGAGAGACAACATCATAAAGATAAACTAGAAACAGGTTTAGAGAAGGTGGACAAAAAAAGAATTTCTGGTACAAGAAAGTTGACAAAAGCTCATTGTAAAAAACTTGAAAAAATAAATGTCAAAAGATGTTAGGACACACAGCTTTCCAATGAAAAATGTAAACTTGTGGAATAAGTTAGATGAAAATGTAACCCAAACCTATTAACCACTTTGGTACAACGACACCTATGTAGGCATAGGCGTCATGAGGCGCGAGTGGATGCCAGCATCTGCATCTTGATTACATATACATTTTTGTAGTTCTACATGAGTTACCCCGGACTCTATGAACTGTTTTGATCACATTTTCTGTGTTTATTATTACTCAGAGTAAAAGAGAATGAGTAATACAGCATTGACTTTATATTTTATAATATGAGTAGTGTGATGAATCATACATATGGCAGCCAATGCTGCGTGCAAAAATTTGACTTGTACTGAAGTGGTTAAAGAATTCAAGGCTGGGTTTTACAAATGGAGGAAAAGCGACTGTTACCTATGTGCACTGCTCCAACAGCATACACAACTAGGTAAATAAACATGCACACACAAATATTCTTCATCAATGCAAAAAAATTATAGTAAATACTAATATGAATAAAATGTTAAAAGAAAATCAGTTGTCACCAAGACATCTGACAATTACTAGTTAGTGAAGCAAGAACAACACTGGCATGACTGTGTTCATGCCATCATCCTGCAATGAAACAATACCAATATAAAATAAGACTGGCCACAGAAGTAAACTGCCCCAGACGCAACCATCACACACGACACAAATCACCTTATCCTACACTGCCATATTTTAGCCTTATCCAGATGACACAATATCTCTTCCTTGAGTGACTTGTGGGACAGTCCAATAGCCATTACTGATTAACCAAGAACCATGTGTCTCTTGCAAGAGAAGCTTGGGGGAACAGATTGACTGAGACCATTAAGTGACTATTATTATTATACACACAACTGATCAAATACAAAAAACATTATGAAGCCTCACACCACCCAAAATTAAAATGAACTGCTTTACACTATTGGATCTTATTGTTATTTTGGCTGACAATCATTATAAACCTAAAAATTTCAAACAAAACCCTTAGGAATATCCTCAAAAAGCAAGGATTCAAATGGAAAAATAATCTAATATACATCTCAAAATACTTCCCTTATCATATTATTATAATATCAAACAAGACAACAATAAATTAAATGTACATCTAATATAAATGTATGACATATCTATGGCGTCATTCTCATAGAGATGGATTAAAAATATGACAATTTGACATTTTACAACAATACGTCCCCGGCCCTCGACAAAAGCATTAGTGGTCACAGAATTATTTTAATCACCCTATCAGTGCCCATAAAACAAATCTGGATATCAGTGGGATACATTTTTACATATAAGTGAATTTACCTTATATGGCAGTTGTTTCTGTTACTATGAAAGGTTTAATTTAAAAGAATAAAATGTGTATTCTATCTACAATCCACCGCATCCTCGTCAGCTGTGTATGTAAACACCAGATTATTTGGTGAAAACAAGTTTTGTCAAACGCACAGAAACAGTTGTGAAACGACTGGTAACAAATAACCTTTCCCATATACATTAAGCAAGAATAAACAAATTCCGAACAGTATTTACGAAATGTTAGATTCTTAAATTTGTGTATCGTGATTTTTTTTATTTGATAGAAAAATGTAGTAGCAATCGCAGCGTGGAATTTCATGATTGAGTGTACGATACAATGTCAAAAGTGATTATCTATCTGCTAAGAAATATATTCTTAATAAAACCGTGACCTTCTACCTTTCCGTCACTTTTATCACATAATTAATCTATTGTTAAACTACCATTGAGGAAAATTACTATTTTTCATATTCCAAAATCAATCGATCCGTTCAAGTGGCTTCGTTTCAATGACACTTGTCTACTGTCCATATAAATAATTATAATCAGTGCGAGACCAGTGGGATCATCATGAATGGAGCGATCACAAATATGGTCATTGATAGTTCCGTAGATTTTTTTTAAAATTGTTATTAGTATAGCCGGGCGTTTATTGACACAGAAACAACATAAAGTAAAGATGAAGTAGAAACGTCTTTTGGAAAAAGGGGAATACTGTTAATCGCTCATAATAATATGATGGTCTGGAAGGTGGGGATAGTGGCAGACAAGGTGAACCCCGCCCCCTGGAAAACGTCTTTATTGTTGAATAAAAAAAGATCATTTTAAAGGTTACGTGATGTTGGATAAGGAGCAAGGTGGTGTACAGAGGATTCGATTTTTTTTTTTCATTCAAGATTCCCTACGAGAAAGGTAATATCACACCACCAATAGCGTCCTGCATTAGCGGCTACCATGAGATAGTGTTCCGTGAGTCAGAGCTTACTGGAGAGTCAGCAAACGTAGTATAATTTTTTTCATGACATTCGTTTCGTTCTCTTCAAGAATAACGTGGCTGAGCCGGACATCTTGCGTTTTTTTCCTATTCTATTAATACTGTTGTATTTCAACTTCCGCAATACATAAGTTACGTTACTTTTGCCTAATCTCAGGGGTCAAAGCCCCCATAAAACTCCGCTTAGGCATGTACGATGCAGCAGTTATTTTCACCTGACGATAATGATAAAGTCATGTTTTATCGTATGATGATTACATTTTGTAACGATGTCTTGCAACGCCCTATTTCTCAGCGCCAAGATTTTACAGCTGTCGTGTGGGCAGAGGGTAGGGGCAGATGCAACGCATAGCACACATTACAAAACTTTTACAAACGATATATTATGCAGTATCATACACTTGTCGCTGACGTATTTAACGACTGTAAAACATACAACTTGCTTTTTTCTACTGGTGCCTCTCTAAGAGTGGGGGAATCAAATATATCTAACCACTTTACAGTGAGAAAACTACCAGTTTATTACAGCAAATAATTCAAACTCTAGCCAGCCCTATTCCCTCGTAAGGGGTACTGAGTGCATAATTTTTACGTAACTCTTATGTAGCTCGACATTGTCCCCTTGCATAGAAACATTGATTATCGACAATGAAATACGATGCAGTCCTTGGTGCCACTTTAATGTACTTCAACTGCAACAGCCTTATGCTATAGGATGATATAAGTAGAATGATGATGAATACTGGTTTATTATTGACGACAAAAACGGTAATCAAAACCAGAATATATTTACGAAACCTCGTCAAACCAAACCTATTCTCCAATATCCATAACTCCATATA
>NC_134819.1:36454254-36564254 GCF_046742065.1 Oratosquilla oratoria | reverse complement strand
AGGAAAGTCCGTCTATTTTGGGATTTTATTACTAAAAATCCTAAACAAACACACTATTAACAAATTTGAAGGTTACAGAAACAATAAAAACACACTTTCTTACTATATCGGTATTTATTGTGCGGTAAAATAACATTTTTGATGCATGTAAACATTATGACGCATCACTACCATCACTTTCGCTTGCCGTGCTCCCGTCCCCAACCTCACTCCCCTCTCCCTCCTCGCGTCGCCCTGCCTCCTATTCCTTGACTTTTTTTTTTTTTTTTGAGAGAGAGAGAGAGAGAGAAATGGTGGAGTTTCGTCTGCGTCGTCTTTTTCTTCTTTTGATCTAACATCACTTTGTAACAGATCAGCTCCGACATAACTTTTCTGACCACTGTTGCACTTCTGTAAATATTCGGATTTTTGGCTTTCAAGATATCCAGTCCTTCTCGTATAAACGAGAGTGCTTTTTCGAGATCACTTTTGGTCAAGACTCTCTCGGGCTCTGGGGTTTCTGATATATGCCGAGATGCAGCTGCCTCCAACTCTGCACTCTGTATCGTCTCCATCTCTAACAGTTCTTCGTTAGTCAGCTCCACTGTGTGCGATTCTAGCAGTTCATCAATGTCCTTCTGCTCAAGTTGGTCAAACCCGGCTTCGTTGGCCTTGTCAAGACTTTCCTTGTTAGCTTTAGAGACATTTTCTTGGATATCAAAGTCGACGAAGTCGTACACCAACTGAGGACATAGATGTTTCCAAACCCCGTTTAGTCATTTCCTTGACACTTTCTCTCAAGATTCTTTAATGAAGCGGAGAGCATCTTTGATGGTAAACTGCTTCCAATATTCCTTCACGGTCATCTTGTCTTTTTGTGTCCTCTCAACCATGTCAGTCAGGGTCGAACGTAGATAATACGACTTGAAGGTTTTAATAATTCCTTGGTCACATGGCTGCAGAATGGAAGTGGTGTTTGGCGGCAAGAAAGCGAGCTGGATGTTGTTGGAGAGATTTTCTATTGACGGGGGATGGCTGGGAGCATTATCCAAGATCAGGAGAATCTTGAATGGAATCTCTTCCTTCTCGCAGTAAAGTTCTAACTCTTTCTCCAATTTCCCAAAGTAGTCCTTGAATATGCTCCCCGTCATCCATCCTTTTTTGTTGGAATACCAGTAGCAGGGTAGGAAGGTCTTGACGTAGCCCTGTGAAGACACAAGAACAAACAAAATTAGTTTAGTGTGCCGTAAATTGTGAGTTGGTGACACGATTTTCTTTTTTGTTTTGGTGCACGAAAAAAACGAGCGTTTACAATCTCGGTAAATTTTTTCAAAGCTTTCATGACTAATAATCAACATCTATACATACACACCTTCAATGCTCGTGGATTTTCCGAGTGGTAGACAAGGGCAGGTTTCAGCTTGCAGCCTCCCTCTGCATTAGCAGCGAACAAGAGCGTAAGACGATCCCTGGAGGCCTATCCAGGTGCAGTCGTCTCCTCAACCGAGATATGGGTCCGGTTAGGCTTTTTTTTTTTCAAAATAGACCTGTCTCATCTATATTAAAAATCTGCTTGGAAGTGTAGCCACCTTCCTCGATGATGGTCTTGAGGGTAGCCGGATACGTTTTGGCTGCTTCCACATCGGCAGATGCAGCTTCCCCAGTCATTTTGAGATTGTGGAAGCCATATCGTTTCTTGAACCTGGAGAACCACCCAGAACTGGCATTGAAGGTCTTGGCTTTGTCTTCCTCATTCTCGTCTTGCACATCCTGGTAGAGACTTAAAGCTTTAGCTTGTATGGTGGCCATGCTGATAGGGATATTATGCTTGTTTTGGTTTTGGATCCATTGTGCCAATAACTTCTCCATCTCCACGGATCTTGCTTGGAAACATTGTGAAGAGGAGGCTGATGTACCAGCAACAGAACTGGCTCCGATCTTGTCAGCATTTGCCCTGATGGTCCGCAAAGTGCTCTCATTCAGTCCGGTAGCATGAACAATAACAGAAGTTCTTTCACCCCGATCATAACGATCCAACACTTCTAACATCTTTTCTATGGTCACAAGTTTTCTTGACCTCTTTGTTGCTGCACTCTCTTTTGGGGTACCAGGACGCTTGGGTGCCATAGTACACGAATTTATGCAACACAGATCTTTGATAAAAAATATTACGAGTTCCACATGCTGTGAGGGCTGGCTTCACACCGAGGACAAGAGGCAGAGAGCGGGAGCGCGAGAGTCAGAGCGTCTCTCCCGCGCTCTGGCGGCGAGATATTCAATTACAGTAGGTGGGAAATTCAACTCGCGTAACATCGGACATTTCTTATCAGAATATATATTAATCAATTTTAAGTCGTGTACGATCGAAAACATGTTAACAGAACTCGTGTTAACGGGGAGTTGACTGTATATATGTATATATATATATATACATACATACATACACACACACACACACATATATATATATATATTATATATATACATACACACATGCACATATATATATATATATATATATATATATATTTTTTTCCACGTGGTTTGTGGGGCGTTCAAGAGGTTCTTGTGCAGTGACCTGAGGGCTGCAAACAGGACCCCCAACGACTTTGCAAAAAGGAAAACATCATCAGCAAAGACATAATAACCTTTGTGCTACCGATAGATGCTCCACAATGACACTGATTGACGACTCTGTCCAATAACCACTTCATGAAGATGGTGCAGGTGCTTAAGCAATAAGGGTTGGGGCGAGGATAAATTCATGACTTATTCCTGAATTAACAGGAAGGAAGCTGGGCATATCTCCATACTTTACGGCACTCTGTACCCCAGAGTATAAACCAGACATCAATAATCCTCGCAGGAATCCCACACATACACAAGAACTCAAAACACCCCACGATGCACAACCTTCTTGTGATTAACATAAGCTACAAGAAACCTTTTTTGAAACTCACGTCGGGGCTCCACAAGAATACGAAGCGCCATGATCCAATCAGTTGTTGACTTACCCGACGTAAACCCACTGCTCGGACCTGTAAAACTTCAGATGAGAACGAATCCGTCACAGCAACAGATGGGCAAGCACTTTACCCGGCACAGAACAGTGCAATACCGCTGTAGTTGCTGCAGTCCTGTCGTTCCCCTTCCATCTGTGGACGACTAAACCCCTTTTCCAGTCAGAAGGAATAATAATTTATAATAAATAAAAGAAAATATTAATAATAAATAATCGTGAATAAATGACAGGCATTACAACATTGTGTAGGTTTTATCTAAATTAATCTTAAAACTTCAAACTACTACATAGCACTGCCTCTGCAGGAAGATTATTTCACTCATTTACTACACGGTTGGTGAAGTTTCTACCCACTTCCAAATTAAATTCATTTCGTCAGTTTGGGACCATTATTTCTTGTCTGATTCATATTTAGTGTGAAATTTTCGTCACTTTTGATGTCAATTATCTTTAGATTTTCGTAAGATTTATTTCTGATATTTGGAATCGAGACCATTACTGATAACACAAGATCCTTTTCACTATCCCCTTTTGTTAACAAGTTCCCAAATAACTGTTAATCATACTTGCTATTTTCACCTGTGCATAACCTTACATTTACTTGGGTTAAATTTTATCAGCCACTTTCCAGACCAGTGCTGAAGTATATCTAAATATTTTTGAAAATCCCTTTTGCTTAAGTAATAAATTCTTGTTTTACATTTTGTATCAGCAAAATTGGATAAAATAAATTTCACTCCGTGGTGTATATAATTTATATATATTATTCTGAATATTCATTTCCTTTTTCGCCTACCTACCCTGTGGTGGAAAAGAATACTGTCACCAAGTAATTCCACTTGGATTGTAAGAGGCAAGAAAAAAGGGACGGGGATTGGGACCAGGCATCCTTTTCCCTGTAGCCCCACAGGGGACATTCCTAAAAAAAGTAAAGGCATAAGAGGGTCTAGTTTTCCGACCAGCACCCTAAGGTTTGGGTCTTTTAATGTGCGTGGATGTGGTACAGATGAGAGTAAAAGGGAAGAGATAAGTAGTATGTTTGTGAGAAGAAAGATGGATGTGTTGGCTTTGAGTGAAACTAAGTTGAAGGGGAAGGGTGAAATGTAAGTTTAGGAGTGTAAGTGGGGGGTTATCAGGAGTGAAGAGAGGGCGAGAGAGGGAAGGGGTGGCTATACTAGCAAGTGAAGAGATAGGTAAACGTGTAGTGGAGTGGAAGGAGGTTTCCTCAAGGATAATGTGGATGAAGGTGAAACTGGGAAATGAGATGTGGGTTTTTCTAAGTGCATATGGGCCTGGCAGAGAGAAGAGTGTAAAAGGGAGGCTCTTTGGATAGATTTAAATGAGTGCATAGAGGGATTAGGGAGAAATGTCAATGTAATAGTACTGGAAGACCTTAATACTAGGGTAGGGAATGATCCAATTGATGGAGTGGTTGGGAAATGTGGAGTTCCAGGAAAGAATCGTAGTGGAGAGTTGATGATAACAAATACAGTGTTTCGGAAGAAAGGCAAGCATAAGTACACATGGGAGAGGGTGGTGGAAGGAAGGGTGGTAGATAGAGTGTTAATGGATTATGTAGTGGTAGATAGGAGTATGATAGGAAGAGTTAAGGATGTGCATGTGCTAAGGGGAGAGGGTGGGGGAATATCAGATCATTTTTGGGGGGAAGGTAAGTTGAGAGTGGCGGATAGGTGGAGAAAGAGTAAAAGGACAAAAGGTAGGGAGGTGCTTAGAATGAACTCTTTAAATGAAAAGGAAAAGGAGGAGTACAAGAAGAAGCTGAGAGAGGAGTGGGAGGGAGTGAAGGATAGAGTAGAGCTAGGAGTGGAGGAGGAATGGGGATGGTTCAAGGAGGGAGTCACAAAGTGTGCAAAGATGGTGTGTGGAACAAGAAGGACAGGAGGGAATAGAAGGAAGGGTAGTGAATTGTGGGATGAGGAAACAAAGAAGGTTGTAGAAGAGAAGAAGCAAGCTTTCACAGATTGGTTACAAAATAGGACAAGGGAGTCATATGAGAGGTACAAAGAAAAGAAAAGTAAAGCAAAAGGTAAAGGAGGCAAAGAGGAGAGCAGATGTGAAATGGGGTAAGTGTATGACAGAAAATTTTGAAAGTAATAAAAAGATGTTTTGGAAGGAAATTAAGAGAGGAAGAGGAAGCGAATCAAGTAGAGAAGAAAAGGTAAAAGGTGCAGATGGAGAGATGATAATGGACGAGAAGGCAGTAAGGGGAAAATGGGCAGAATATTTTAGGGAGTTGCTAAATGTGGAGGAGGATAGGGAGGGAAAGATAGCTGCAGTGGGAAATGCGAAGAAAATGACCGTGATGAGTGAGGATAATGGAGGAGAAATAAGGAAGGATGAAGTGAAGGCAGTTGTTAAGATGATGAAAGCAGGCACCTGGTCTGGATGGATGCCATGCAGTGTGTCTAAAAAAAAGGAGGTACAGTGATGGTGGACTGGCTGGCAAGGTTTTTTAATGTTTGCTGGAGAGCGGGTAGAGTGCCGGAGGACTGCCTGTATAGTTCCACTTTACAAGGGAAAAGGGAACAAGTGTGAATGTAGTAGTTTGAGAGGGATTAGCTTGTTAAGTGTAGTTGGGAAGGCTTATGGGAGGATCTTGATTGAGAGGATTAGGAGAGGAACAGAGGGAGTAATTGGTGAAGGAATGTGTAATATCTTAAACAATTATTTTAGCTCGTTATTCGTAAACGAAACACCTCAAAGTGAATTCCAAACTGAAACCTGTGAAAAGTCTAGGGTAAACTTACTATGGTAAATATAACAAAAGAAAAAAATTAAAAAGTGTATAGATAAACTCAAAGTTAATAAAACACCAGGGCCTGACAGTTGGCATCCAAACTGAAACCTGTGAAAAGTCTATTTACTATGGTAAATATAACAAAAGAAAAAAATTAAAAGGTGTATAGATAAACTCAAAAGTTAATAAAACACCAGGGCCTGACGGTTGGCATCCAAGAATCTTAAAGGAAATGAAAAATGAGATTGTTGTTCCATTAGAAATTATTTTCAAGAAATCCATCATATCCGGAGATGTCCCAAGAGAATGGAAGCTAGCAAACGTTACTCCCATATTCAAAAAAAGGTGACAAAAAGAAGCCAAATAACTATAGGCCTATAAGTTTGACTTCAATCGTAGGAAAAAAAAATGGAAACTATCATCAGAGATGCTATCGAACATCATTTAGAAAGTAACCGTTTGATAAATGATAGCCAGCATGGTTTCAGACAGAAACGTTCTTGCGTGACTAACTTACTCGAATTCTACAACACAGTTATCTCGAATTATGACAAAAGAAACAATATAGATTTAATATATCTAGACTTTGCAAAAGCTTTTGACACCGTCCCACACGAAAGACTACTTACTAAATTAGCTTTACACGGAATAAGTGGTAGCTGGCTTAGTAATTGGTTGAATGGTCGAAAACAGAGTTGTTTTAAATGGAAAAACTTCTAGATGGGAAAATGTTACAAGTGGAGTTCCTCAGGGTTCCGTTCTTGGACCACTTCTATTCATTGTATATATAAATGATATAGACCATGGACTAAAATCTACCGTTTCCAAATTTGTTGATGATACAAAACTGTGCGGAGTGGCAAATGATCACTCAAACCAATTAGATATTCAAGAAGATTTAGATAAATTACAGCAATGGTCTCAAAAGTGGCTAATGAAATTTAACACAAGTAAATGCAAGGTAATACACATAGGTAAAAATAACAGTAAGTACGATTACAAGTTATTTGGAAATTCATTAACAAAAGTGGATAGTGAGAAAGATCTTGGCGTGATTATCAGTAACGACCTCAAATCATCCAAGCAGTGTATTTCAGCCTCTGAGAAAGCAAATAAGATTCTGGGACTGATTGCGTGATCTTTTGATTTCAAAAGTCCATCACTCATTAACAAGCTATAAAAATCGTTAGTTCGTCCACATTTGGAATATGCTGTTTCCGTATGGTTACAGAATCTCATTAAAGACACTGACAGACTGGAAAAAGTACAACGGCGAGCCACAAAACTGATTCCAAATATAAGAAATAAATCATACGAAAATCAACTAAAACATATGAATGTTTTCCCTAAAAAAGCGTAGACTCAGAGGCGACTTGATACAGGTCTTTAAAATTCTTAAGGGAATTAATAACATCAAAAGTGACAAAATTTTCACATTGAATGAGAATCAGACAAGAAACAATGGTCTCAAACTGTCCGGAAATAGATTCAATTTGGAAGTAGGTAGAAACAACTTTGCCAACCGTGTAGTTAATGAATGGAATAAACTTCCTGCACAGGTAGTGCAATGTAGTTCAGTTCGAAGCATTAAGAATCATTTAGATAATCACCTAAGCAAGAAGCTGTAATGATTATAATTTATTTTATATTGTTTTTGTTTTGTTATCATTTGTCTGTCTGATTTTCATTTATTATCAGTTACGTCAACTTATTATTTTCTATTTACCTGTTTATTATTTAACTATACCTATGCATTTTATTTGTTATTTACATTAGGTTGTTTTTTTTTCGCGTCCTACCTAGATATGGACCAAAAGGTCTCCTGTCGGCATGCTCCGCCTTTGTAATTTAGGACGGGTAGAGGTTGTGTCGATCAGATTTTTTTGTAAGACATGTGAGAAAGCTAGAGGAAAGGGGAAGGATGTTTTTTGGGCTTTTATGGATCTGGAAAAGGCTTATGACAGGGTAGACAGAAAGGCACTGTGGGAGGTTTAGCGGACATATGTGATAGAAGGAAAGCTTCTAGCTGTTAAGAGTTTTTATGAGAGTACTAGAGCTTGTGTCAGGATTAGAAATGGTGTGTGTGAGTGGTTAGAGGTAAAGGTGGGACTTCGTCAGGGATGCGTTATTTCACCCTGGCTGTTCAACTTGTACATGGCTGGGGTAGTGCAAGAGGTAAATGCAAGGGTGGTGGGTCAGGGATTGGAGATGGTCAAAGAAAATGGAGAAAAGTGGGAGGTGAGCCAGCTGTTGTTTGCGGACAACACTGCACTTGTGGCAGGATTAGAGGAGGGATTGAGGAAGTTGGTGACAGAGTTTGGGAGTGTGTGTGATAGAAGAAAGCTGAAGATAAACGTGTGTAAATGTAAGGCCAGATGTCCAAGGGGTGAAAGTGGCAGCAGACTGGAAGTGAGCATAAAGGGAGAGCGACTGGAGGAAGTGGACAGTTTTAGATACTTGGGTGCAAATGTGGCAGGAAAAGGTGGAGTGGAGGTGGAGGTAGAATGTAGATTAGAAGTGAGTAAATGCCTTGGTGGATTAAAAAGTGTAATGAGGAAGACATTTGGGAATGGATGCTAAGAGGAGACTGTATGGAGTGATTGTGCCAACAGCACTGCATGGGGCAGAAACATGGAACATGAGAGAGGAAGAGAGGAGTTTGAATGTGTTTGAGATGAGGTGTCCGAGAAGTATGATGGGGGTTACTAAGCTGGATAGTTAGAAATGAGGTGAGGAGAACAGGGGTGGAAAGGGAGTTGGGAGATAGGGTTGATGAAAGAGTTTTAGGATGGTTTAGACACATGGAAAGAATGAATGAAGAAAGACTAGTAAAAGAGGTATGGAAGGCAGATGTGGAGGGAGTGTACATGAGGGGACGTCCTAGGATGAGGTGGATGGATGGGGTGAAGGGGGCTTTGGGGAAGAGGGGAATGTCTATTGAGGAAGGACAGGACAGAAGACGGGTGAATGGAGTATGGTTGTATATGGATGATGTGATGCATGAGGTGGAATGGGCAGGGGGATGGGAGGTGAGGTAGTATGTGTGAGCAAATTTGACGCAGCCCGAAGGGATTTCTCCCCGTCTTCTCCTTTTATGCATGGGGGTCGCCGATTTAATGAAGCAGTCTTGCTGTGTCTTGCAACACTGCTTCTGACCCAGGACAGTGGACAAGGTGCAGGGATGACCCCTCATCCAGGAGGTGCTATGATGAGAGGAAGGGTGGAGGGGTGTGGAGAGTATTCAGGGATGGAATGGGTGGGAATGATTTGCCTTTCCTTTTTTGGCTACCTCCCTGTAAGGGGGAAAAAGCCTTGGTATATGTATATGTATGAACAGTGACCCAAGTACAGAACCCTGAGGAATTACTCCATTTTTTTCATCTGAAAGCAATGCCATTTAGAACTACTCCGTTTACTGTCGTTTAACTGATTACTAGTCCAGCTTAACGGGCTACCACTTATTCCTTATGAAGCTAATTTAACATGTATTTCATGTGGGATGGTATTAAAAGCCCTCTCAAATTTCATCATAATTTGAGATGATGGTTTTAGAATGTGTATGTTAATCACAGTCTGCCATTCTTTTAATGGCAGATGAAGACAAAATGGGTGGGCACTACAGTATATGGATACTTGTGTGGGGCATTAAGCAGGGTTAGGTTCAAGTACAGGTGACCAAGTTACATACCTGGTTTTTTCAAGAAAAAGTACAAGTACAGAAGTGATTTCTCATTTTCTGTATGAAGGGACAGAGGAGGGTTGCCAATTAAATGAAGCTTTGCTTTTTCCTGCTACATTGTTTCTGACCCCAGGCAGTGGGAGAGATGTAGGACTAACCAGCCAAGAGGAACCATGATAAGAGGGAGAGCAGACTAGTATATCCAATAGCATTATCACAAAGTTCACCAATTCTATTTACAAACATCTGATTACATACAATGTACTTTGTTGCAATAATTCATATATTTCAAGTACTTTGTGTATATGAAAATATGTACTAAAGTCCAAGTACTTGGACCAATGTCTGGCCTGTAAATAAAGATGTCCCCAAGACCAAACGTGCTTGACCCAACCCAGGATATTTGGTTGATGGGGGGTACTCCAGATATGGTATATACCTTAATGATGAATAAGGAATATTACACAGCAATATGTAGGGAGACGGTAGGCAGGGCTGACGATACATTAGTGGGGGTGAATGAAACATCAAAAGAATGAGAAGGAAGATCATCAAAAGGTATGGAAACCAAAGTGGATGGAGTCAATTCAAGTAGAATACTAGAAGCAAATGTATGGAGGGGGCTTATGGCAAAGTGGAAGGGAAGGGACTGATTGGTGGGAGTGGAGAAGGGGCATGGGCAATAATTTCACCCAGCCCAAAGGGATTTTTTATCTTAATTCTATGCATGAAGGGACAAGGGTGTGTTGTCATTTAAACAAAACAGTTTTACTGGCCCTATGAATGAGTTTCATTGTTCCTGATCTGGGCAATCCCATCACCCAACGGGAGATGGTAATGACCCTTTGTTCACGAAACGCCGAGGATGGGACACAACTGGATGATAGATGGTGAATGTATGGGTTAGCTGTCTACCTCCCTTATAAGGGGGAAGAGGACCTTGGTACATAAGACAAGAGGCCTGGAGGACTTATGGTCATTAGTTGGGAAAAGTTGGTTAGTGGGAGATGGCAACTACTAAGTAGCCCCACGTGACAGTAGTGGACCGGCTGGCCCTTTCCCAGACTTTCAGTCCCTGAGCCTCTGCAAAATAGTGGCACAACTGTCCACAAGGATGAAAGCACTACTAACCTAGTCCATAATATATCATACTCATGATATATTCAGACAAATTTAAAGATGGTTAAGGACAATACTATATGCAGTTGTCAGCTTTATTTTACGAGTTTACCAGCCATTGGCGCTCTCACTGGCACCCCAATCACTGCTTCCAGCGGCAGCAGCAGAATCTGCAGCCCAGTCATCAGCCTGCAGAAATAGTATCAATATTAACACACTATCCTCAACACATCCACCCTTTACATATATAGATCATTCAGATAGACACTCATTCATGACTTTCAGAATTACGTCCCGTCTAAGAAATCATCATTATATATACCCAACATCAAACAACAATGAATAATGCTTACTCCTTGGACCCATTCGTCTTGGGGTGCAGCTGGAGTTGCTGCTGGAGCAGCAGCAGGAACAGCACCTGCCGGGGCAGCAGGAACAGCACCAGCCGGGGCAGCAGCTGGGGCACCTGCTGCAGCTGCTGCAGCAGCAGCAGCAGCAGCAGCAGTAGTAGCAGCTTCAGCATCAGGAACTGTGTCAGTACCCCAATTCTCAGCAGGCGCTTGTTCTTTAGCAGCCTCAGCTTCTTGCTTGGCAGCATCAGCCTTCAGAGCCTCTTCTTTCTCTTGCTCTTCTGGATCCCTATTGAGAGCAAAAAAGAAAAAAAAAAAGTTTATGACCAAGGATGAAAATCAAGTGGGCCTTTCATGTGTGTATATGTACCTAGTTGTAGTATACTATGAAAGAGCTATGCTCCTAGGCTCTCAGCTCTGTATTCCCGATTGTCAATTCTTATGTCAAATTGTCCCGTGTTATACTTTACCATTCATCTATTCCAAAATAAATAAATCTCAATGGAAAGTGCAATTTTAATGTCCTTCCAATGCCTTTCTCAAATTAATGGAAAGTGCAATTTTAATGTCCTTCCAATAACTTTCTCAAATTATATCTCATATTTTGATTTTGTTTCCACACTTAAAGGTCCTCATTATGAAGAACTTTCATGGCTCTAAACACTTGTTAGCCACCTCTTTACTTGGCAGCCCCTTGGGAATTTTTCACTGCTGCCCTTAATCCACATACATACTTCCTCCCCCCAACAAAGGAAGTAGCCAGCCAAAACACACCCTCCACTCATCCCCATGCTTGCTTGGATAGTTGTTCTTAGTTGTCTGAAGGAAGCCATGTTAATATAAATTTCTGGGGCTAGGCCTTCATTCTGCTGTTCCTGAGCCACTACTCAAGCATGCCTGGGTGTTTTCAGTGCATATTTGCAGTTTCTGTGTTGTATTCAAATTGTTAACCCATACATTCAAGCCTTGCAGACTTGGGACCCTAGTGCAAAAATTCTTTAACCTATACCAGAGGCTTCTTCCCGCTTATAAGGGAGGCAAGTCATGTCATGCACTCCCACACTCGTTTCCCTTTTACTTTAGTTCATCCCTGTCTCTCACTCACTGCCTGGGTTATAAGCAAAACGGCAGGAGAGCACATATACATCAGGGTCAGCCTCTTCATTTACACCCTGACCATCCTTGGCCCCCACACCCTAAAGCAAATATGAGAGGATGAGAAGAAATCCTTTTGGACTGTGTTGAATTATTGTCCATGCACATCCACTCACATATCCTTTCCCTTCTCCACTCCCTGTTCATCATTCTTTTCCTCAAGGGCCCCCTCCATCTCATTCCTCATCTCCTCCCGAAGTTCACTTCATCCACCTCTGCCTTCCATACTTTTTGCATTTTTTAACCCGGTTGATCCCAGATATTCAATTTTGCTGTGCCCAATTACACCTGTTACCCTCCTGACGAGGGGTCGCACATCATCTGAACTATGGATATTATGACCCCATCCCTTTGCTCTTGCTGAACACAGGCTTTGAAGTTTATATACACCCACCCCAGAACTTGTAGCACAATTGCATAATTTCTAAGTTCTAGTACCAATCACACCATATGAATGTGACCTTATACTAACCTGTAGAAGAAGAGATCGGGCATAACATCAGTTTCCCATGGGATCTTGCGGGATATGGTTCCCCTCAGGCGCAGAACTTCACGAGCAAGCATCCACCACATTAAGCCAACAGAGTGGGGGGCCTGATGGATAAACCATTTAAGATAACTTCCTTTTCCCAGTCATTAGGATTTGGCATAAGTACATGTGAGCTGAAGTGGTAGGGACGGTAGTCAAAGAGGCCATTAACTTATGTAGTGGTGTCCAGAAAGAAGGTAATTCCCATGGTTAACATGTTCAGGAGAGGCCAATGGATTACTGCACCATTTTCCGGTGGAAAGGAAATCAAAGAGTGGATATTAAAGTGAAAAAGGAAGAAACTGAAGACAGGCAGAGAGGTGCCAATTGTGAGCACACGAAACTAGAAAGAATATGGGGTGAAGTTGGGAAGTATGGAATGCGATGCAAGATAATGGAGAAACGTACATATACCAAGGCTTTTTCCCCCTTCCAAGGGAGGTAGCCAAAAAGGGAAAGGCATAAAAACACTCCCACCCATTTCATCCCTAAATACACTCCACACCCCTCCCTCTCATCTGAGCACCTCCTGGATGACGGGTCATCCCTGAACCCTGCCCACCGCCCTGGGTCAGAAGCAGTGTCGCAAGACACAGCACATCCACAGCAAGGATATAGTGCAAAATGCTCTATTACAATGTGGGATGAGGATGGGGGAACAGGAGGCTAAAATGAAATAAGGAAACACAAGATGTGTACAGGGTGGAAGCACAATGTAGGGCAAGACAGCCCATGAGAGTGCATGTAGTGTGGGGGTAATTTAACCACGAATTTAGGCAATCACAAAAAGATTAAAAGACATTCTGGAAAGGTGTGAAAAGAATGATGGGTAGTGAATCAGGTAGAGAGGAAATGGGTGCACATGAACAGATGCTATTGGAAATGACAGCATGATGGATAGTAATAGAAAGTAGAGTTTGAGGTCGTGGTAGATGACAAGCAAAGAAAATTACACATATTCCATGAGGAGGATTTTGGCATTTACTATCTTTTCTTTTTATTGTTTAGTGTCATTGTTTTGCTGATTATTGGGAACCAAGGTCTCACAGGAGAGCCAAGTGTGGTTTTTATGAAGCATTTAAGAGACAGTAATTAGATAACTGATGGTTACTGTAGATAGGCAGATGACTATTTGATGTTCAATTTGAAGGACCAATAGCCACAGACACACATTGTCTAATGAGTTATTGAACTATTAATACCTCTCTATGATGGAAATAAACAAACCTTGTTATTGCAGGGGATAGCAATGTCAACAAATCTCAGAGGGGAGTCAGTATTGCAGAAGGCCACCACGGGGATATTAACATAGGAAGCCTCAGTGATTGGCTGATGGTCAGAGGCTGGGTCAGTCACTACCAAGAGGCGGGGCTCTCTGAAGGCTGCCTGAAAACAACGTACACCAAATTTGTATCATGATGTAACATTAAGAAACCACTAGTGCAATTAAGCATTTAACATTAATTTGGATACGAGGCATTGATGTGATTAACATGATCTATGTAACCAGTTTCGTAAGGGATTCATTCCTTTACCTGGATCTGATTGGTGAAAGCCCCTGGAGTGAAGCGGCCAGCAATGGGGGTTGCTCCAGTGTAACGAGCAAACTTGAGCACAGCACGCTGTCCCATGGGGCGGGAAGAGATGACGTAAACATCTGCAGGGTTCTCAATAGCAGCAATGGCACGGGCAGCCAACAGCAACTTCTCATACGTCTTCTTCACATGGATGATATGAAATCCTTTAAATCAAGTAGAACATTTATCAACTTATTATCCTATTAGTTCCCTTTCTTATCTTATACTAAGTACACATACATATACCATGGGCTTTCCCCCTTACAAGGGAGGTAACCAAAGTTAAAAGCATAAATCCACTCCCACCCATTTCATCCCCACACACTTCACTCCCATTCACAACCTCTCCCTCTCTCTTTTCTTGGCTCCTCCTGGATGATGGGTCATCCCTGTATCTCACCTGCTGCCTGGTTCAGTAGCAATGCAGCAAGGCTGATTCATTTAATCAACAACCCCACTACCTTCCATGAATCACCACTATCCACCCATACCCATCCTCAGTCTTCCCCCTTCCTTTCTCAACTGACATCCTCTCCATCTATTTCACCCTCTGTCACCTCTCATTCTTCACTCACTCTTCCCATCACTTCATCAACCCCACCTCCTAACTTCCCCTCCAGCCCCCACTCTCCTCCTCATCCTGAGTAACTTCTGTTAACATGGATGAAACACAGAATTTGAGTTATCTTCCTAATGTTTCTGATTGAAGTCCTTCCAAGAGATTAAAAAAATCAAGTTATGCAACTGCCCATATGTAATATACACCTAAAGATTTCTGCCACTGATTCAAGCTTTCCTTGATATTACCACCAAAGAACACACAACACCTCATTATACAATGCACCATACAAGTCCCTGACAATGACAATATATTTCCCTGAGTGACATAAGGACTCGTGCAAAGCCTCCCACTTCTACCCACTGTAGGGGCTGATTTCCTTTAAGTAAAATCTTGCAACATTGCTTCTGACACAGGGAAGTGGGTGCGATGCAGTGATGACCAGTCATCCTGGAGGAGGCAAGATATGAGGGTGGGAGGAAGGGGGTGGATGGGAGTGGAGTATGTGGAGATGAAATGAGTGGCAGAGCTTTTTTATGCCCTTGTTTTTTTGGCTACCTCCCTTGTACGGGGGGGAAAGCCTTTAGTGTGTGTATGTATGTAAAATCTGAAACAATGCAAGGTACTATTCAAAATACATAAGACTTGCCACTTCACATTTCATGTGACCAAACCTCCTCCAAGAAACCTGGAGTATGATGTACTCTCTAATCCCTCTCTACCTAAAAACAGATCTGATTTCTCTTAAAAGAGGCCTGCAGCCCCAAGCTATCTGTACACCTAGCATTTGTCCACAAACCACACACACACACATACAACAGTGCTCTTGATACAATGCACACCCATTTTACATGGTCTCTGCTTTCCATGGTATGCTCACACTAAGGGCATCAGACTTATGATGTTTGTTTTGTAGAGTGACGGGTATTAATATCACAACAGAAGATGATGACAACAAAGGGAGCAGAAAAACTGTGTGTGTGAAGGGAAAAAATTCAGATGGGTTAAAGTAGAACCCCAGTTAATATCCAAAAGAAACCTATCCCATCTATATACATTTACTTGTGTAGCATCTTTCCCTATGAATGAGGTCACCAAACCACCACTACTGGATCTATTTCAACTACATACACTATCTCCGTATCATGTCCACCCTAAACATGGCACAGGCAATCAGTATTTGAGAACCTGCTTCCTAAAGGTGCATCACTCTTGCCTCCTCACTGGCACCAATGATTATCTAAAAGAGATATCTGGTGTGGCAGAGAAGGCTTTTAATATACATATGGATGTTATCCTATGAATGAATGGAGAAAACAATAATAAAGAAGAAAAGAAGGGTGTGCATGTGTGATAATATCCCTTTTTGAGGAAAGGAGTAGAAGTACCAAATATAGAAAGTGAACAAGTTTATGGGTTGTCATTAGTGTTACTACTTCTGCTCATAAGCATTATGTTTTACACTAACAAAATTTTCTGTACAGAGCTATTAAATAATAATACCCATCTGTGTTATTTCTAATTGTCATAAATCACAAATTTCAAGTATACTACTTGTGGCTGTACATCATTTGTATAATTCACCTCGAATACAAATCCATTTGTAAATACATGCACACCAATCAAGCAAACTTACCATCATATCTTCGTTTGAATACATATTGCTCCATTTGAAAATTCACATTAGACGAGCCGAGGTGTGTGGTTGCGGCTAGAAACCGCAACACATCACTCTCCTCTAATCCCATTACACTCAGTCCTCCCGACATGATCTGAAAAGTAACAAACATTTAATCACACTTAAATCACAAAAATAATACATAAACATACATATTGCTTACTCATAACTTACTAGCAATCAACCAAGATTGTTCTCCCCTTATAAGGGAGTTTGCCAAGTCGAAGGCAACCTACTCCCCTCCATTCTTCTACCCTTTCCTCCCTCTCATCTTAGTTCCTCATGGATGGTCATCACTGTATCCCACCCACTGGTCTGGGTCAGAAGCAATGCTCGAAGACACAGTATATCCACACAAAAAACACCTCGCTTAATCAGCTTACTGGATTACGTAATTCAATATTCTACACATCATGAAGTCGCTTATATATTTTAAGATTGATATTTATAATGTCAACAAACAATATCGAATATATCTATTAGCTCTCTCAACTTATTCAACCCAGGTCTTTCTTTCAAGACCTACAGCTCCCAAGTTACTGGCAACAAATACCACTTCCCTTTAGGTCACTTAAGTTATACTATAATTTTATTGTCTTAGAAAAATTAGTGAAGTGCATGATCTGCCCAGTATTTTCTTGGTGCTAGATGTACCCTTAATGAAAGTGATTTTGGATTTTGCTTTATGGGGAGGGATTTTTTGGTGATGGTTATGTCTGGGTGAGTAGTGATTTTTTGGGTCTGTCTTGGAGAGCTTGATTTCTCACCTGGTAGTGTATATGCTTCATGCGGATGTATTGTGTGGTACTGGTGGCAGATTATTGTATATACAGGAGTCTTTAGTTCACAACGGTCTCAACTTCTGCCGTTCAATAGACACTGGCAGCATTTTTTTTCAAAGAACTAGTTGATAAGCATAGTAAAGTAATACATCACCATGATGCAATGTTAGATTAAGGAAGGGAGAGCAATTTTGGATTACTGTATCAACTTTCTCTCTCTCTCTTTTTTTTCCCCCAGACGGTTTGACATCCCCAAACTCCAAGCGGCTCTGAACGAGGTTGAGCCATCCATCCAGTTCACCTTGGAGGAAGAAATCAACGATTCCCTTCCATTTTTGGATACCCTTATCATCAAACATGATAATTTTTTTAAATTTACAGTCTACAGGAAACCAACCAATAAGGATGTTTTGACTCACTTCCTATCCCACCATGACCTCAGTATTAAAAAAGGTGTAGTCATAGGTTTCTACCTCAGAGCTCTCAGAATATGTATGTATGAATTCTTAGAGGACAAGTTTAGGCACATAAAGGAGGTTTTTCAGAAATTAAAATATCCAGAGAGCATCATCCACCAGTATAAGAAAAAGGCACTCAAAATAATGGAAGGGCGGGAACCAACAAAAGATCCAGCTAGGAGGTTTATCCTTCCAGCCAGCAGCATCACCGCCACCCTCATCCGGACACTTGGGCGTTGCAACATTCAGGTAGTGGGCCAGTCCAGCAGAACTATCAAAGAGCTCTCAAGAAGGAGTGACAGCCAGGACGAGATGTGGGGAAAAAACGCTGGTGTCTACCGCATACCCTGTGCTGGATGTGATAAAGTATACATCAGCGAGACCTCCCGTGACCTGAAGACCCGGATCCGGGAGCATCGCTACGATTCCCGGAACATCACCACCAATCCCTGTGTTATCCACCGGAACACCAACGACCACCTGATGGATTGGGATAACGCAGAACTTCTGTTTAGTGAACCAGACAGGGTGAGGAGAAAATGCCTCGAAGCGGCCGCCATTCAAAGCTTCAAAACCATTGAGCAGAACAGAGGCATGTTTAACATCGCCCCTCCTATCATCCATCTGTTACCCGCATTAAATAAATGTATGAAATGTCCCCCTTAGTCCACTTCAACAAACTGTCCGAAATGTCCTCCTTTGTCTACACCAAGTCCCACCCGTCCCCCTCCACCTACCACCCACCCTCCCTGATAACCTCTCCCAGTTCCTTCCCTGTTGGCTTACATGTGCTCAGAGTGTGTGTCATGTCTGTACTTGAAAAAGCTGTAACAAGCGAAACGTAGTACCAATAAAGGTTTCGATCTCACAAGGTGTTTATTCTCACATTCTGGTGGCGATGCATTGATGGAAAGGAAATCAATCACTATGGAAGGTGGTTACTTAGGCTGGTTCCAACATGCCGAAAATCAGTTTATAATATTGCATTGGCACAGAACTCAGTCATAACTAAGACCCCTTGTACTTGAGTAACATGCCTTTTTGTGTGCTTGTGTAACCAAACAATAGTATTCAAGAAAGAAGCAACATTCATGAGGTTCCATCTGTCCTATTATCATAGATTTCGAATTCACAAATTGTTTAAGCTTGGGCTATTATAACCCTATTCCAAAGTATTTATGAATCTACATGGAAAACAATTTCTTCCTTTACACATGTAGTCTGTCATTTGTTTTTATGATCTAACCCTAATCAAGATATTTTCTATCAATGTAGTCCATCCACTTTAGCGACCTGAATACTGTAACCACCACCACATCACCCTTTTCTCTGATCTTTCAAAGATGGCAATCTGGTGCCTTTAGACCATCATACCTATCACTGAATAGGAACCATACCATTGACATGGTGTCTTGGACAAACAAGTGTAGTTTTTTCATCCTCTTCATCCATATATTGAAAAGCCACTAATATCCTGCAGCAGTCCATGTCTCTCCCACATGCCTACCAATATGTCTGCCATGCAACAGGTTGTCTTTTAAAAACCATCAAACCTCTTTTGCTTTTGTAATGGGTTAGTTCCCCAAGGAATAATTAAAAGATGGTCTTTTGTGACTAATGCCCCTTTCCAGTAATTTACATTTTTAGGTATTAAAATTATTTTCCATTCTTACATCATTCAATCTGTTGAGGGCTCTTGCATTTGAATATCACTTCCATGCAGTGTTATATGACAAGGATTTTGGTTAACTGCTACCATGATATATTTCAATCCCTCCAGCACTTGGTGGGTGATATTTGCGAGAAGTGAGCTGGTGGTGGGCATATTAGTTATCTTTCAACTTCTATGACTTTCCTTCAGCTTGGATATGGTGGACAAACAAGACATTGGGGTTTCTGGGTTTGTTTAGGTGCGCGTATTATACATACACACAGACAGTTTTAAACAATATACGCACTGGGTAACACAATGTCTACTTCAGTACATAATTCAGGGAAAGTCTTAGTGTTTGTTTTGTGATGCAATTGTTGTTGATGTTCCCTAGAATGTCTGGCCAAGCTGTCCCATCACCCTGAGGAACATCATGGCTGGAAAGGGGATTTTCCCCACAAATCCCTTATAGTGTGTATATTGTGTTGTTGGTGTGTGACTGAACAATGCAGTCATCCATAATGTACAGGGTGAAGTAATATCCTGGGTGGTTGTCAGCAATATGGTCATTCAGCCTTTTTTTTTTTGGTAATTTAGAGGGGCAGGATGGCCACATCAGTCTGGCCCTGTGACTGTGGTCCTTTCCGGGGAAGAAATGATTCTGAGTGATATCAGGGGATCTGGCATGCTGCTGTCAGGCACATTTTGCATATTGTACAGATTACAAATATTCTCATACAATGTGTTGCACAAATAATGAATTCATGGTGCACACAATGAATACATTTGACTTGCACACATATTTGTATTTATTATATGTGCGTGACATACAATGGCTCTAGCCATTTACGAATGTTAGAAATTCATTTATTTTACAATTATTTAATTATATATTTTATTGAAATCACCAGGTTCAGCAAGGATTACTCTATATTTCTATACTTTAATTACACTCTAGCACTATTACTATAAAGCTAACTTCAGAATTATGGAGTAACTTTAATATTCGGTTATCATTCATGCCTACACCGTGCCTACACATTTTTACAAAGGACTATTACTGAATGTGAAACTAAATGGACATACATATGAAACTAAATAAATTTACTTTCAAAAAATAAACTGGTGAAGGTACTGTTAATAGACTGTATATTTGTTTAGCCTTAAACCTAACATTTAAGGGGAGGGGGGAACATACGCATGATATAGGTACAACAGTCGTACTCCAAATTATCATGGCTATGAGTACATCAGTGTTCTGAGCATATGCAAGTGCATCACCAATTACATCACTGACGTATTCAGAACTATAATAGTAAATACAGCATTGTATTAATTTTGCTGTGTTCACTATTATGATCAGCTAATAGCCTAACCAAACCTAACATACAGTTTACAACATTGTTCTTGTCCATAGATTTGAACTACACTAACTCTTCAAATGAAATAAATTTGAAGTAAAATCCAAATTTCAACATGAGCGGCTCATTTGCTTCACCCACTTTGAATTTCTATTTTGAAGTGGGCAGCGCCACAGAAGTAGAACTTGATTCAACTATGCACAGAAGTGTGCCGCACTCCTTGCCATGAAAATTCAAAGTGCAGTTCAAGGACCTCTAACCAGTTCTATTGGTCATAACTAAAACAAAAACTTTTAACATAAGAATAAATTTAAGGTAAATTCCAGACAACCAAGCGTAGCCATCTAACATGAAATTTTCATTGTCCATAAACTTAATATCCTAACCAAATCATTCTATATATAATGATAATCTTTGAAATGCAAGAACAAAACAAGTATAAAATGTGTTAGCATGAGGCATGATTTTGATCCACAATAGAATATTTTGACATGATTTTCTTTTTACAAAGATCAAAATGGGATATATGCAGTTGTTTTGAGATTCTTCTATAAACAAAACCTGGACTTTTCTTTTCATTTGAAACAATTTCTCAGTATCACCTTCCTACAAAATTGATATAAAAAGCAGCTTCCTATAAACAGTTTCTAACAACTGTCACTGATCACATCCCACCAAAATAAGTGTCAAAATGATGCAAGACCTCTACATGTTAATATTTTCTTACAGTTGTTCTTTTTAAGTCTGGTTTGACAAAATTCAATGCCATGGAGCCGAATGCTTACAAAATCTTGGTTTTCAGAGTTTGCCGTATACTCCGAAATATCGGAAATTAAGTTACCATTCTCGTAATGCGAACGATATATACATACTGCTTCATTTTTCAATTCATATACACTTTCATATAAAGTTACCTTACCGCCTTATCACGACTATGTCTGTCGGACAGACAATCCTGGCCCATGAACCCTTGTTTGTATCCTCATTCATCTTTATTAATATCAGTTCTAATACTATATTACCTATTTATACTTACACTATAACTATCTCACACATATATGACGACCCAAGCAAATTTCTTCTGACACACAAGTCACGTATAACAAGAATTTCTTTATACACTTACTGCGGGTGTCCGACAGACGGAGGAAACACACGAAGAAGGAACGATCAAAACAAATGCAAACTGATATCGAGGTTCTTGCTTAGAAATAATGTAAACATATAAATATATATTCTAAATTACAACGATATAAACAAAAACATTTAATAAATAATTAATTTTTAATATATTACTAATTATATTAACTTAAGTCTATATACACATTATAGAAATACAGATCTTTGCATTTAGTTATTTACCTACCTAGTTACTTGAGACGAGTTTTACAATTCAGTCATTACAATTCGTATATTTTTTTCAACAGTTCAAAATTCCCATATCGGTTCATTGAACTATCTGACTACTTGTGGTAACATCATTACTATTTAGGATGTTCCTGCAAGTAGGATGATCCATAGCACACGGTGTTAGGATGCGTGTATTTTTTGTATTTATATAAAAACTAGGTACACGTCTACTCCATAGGTCAGACTTGGTTTTATATATGTTAGGGTGGTTATTTGACTGTTGGTATACTGTTTCATCATCTAAGTTATTCCAAAGCTCAATGCATCTATATTAAAAAAAAATTCCGTCACATCTTGTCGCTCACTCGTCGCAGAAACAATAATTTATTTATGTGAGCGAGCACAGCAATCATGTCATCCCTCTCTGCTTTCTTCTTATAATGGCAGGTTCAGTGTGTATTTATTTGAATGTTGATACATATGTTGTTCATTTTTTTCTGGGTTTCTCATGCGGGGGTAAGGGTTGGGGAGAGAATTTTGTCATATCGTTCTTACGCGTCCGACAACTAAATGGAACGGAGTGAAAGGACTAGAGATCCTCAACTCCGCATTTTCCTCCTACGAAAAATTGTCACTAGAGGGACTGGACTTTAACCAGAAACATATGGATTGGGTCATTAAGGTGTGAAGATGTAGCACAGATTGGAGTACGTTTGAGAGACGAAAGATGGGTGTGTTAGCGTTGAGTGAAACTAAGTTGAAAGGGGAGGGTGTGTTTGATTTTTTTTTTTAAGTGTAGTGTTGATGGTGTCGGGTTACGAGTGGACTAGGGTGGGAAAGAGTGGTACTCCTGGTAAGTGTTAAGACAGGAAAGTGCGTAATGTGGTGAGGGGAAGTTTCTTCGAGGATAATGTGGACAAAGATTAAATTGGGATGGGAGATATTGGTTTTGTAAGTGCATACAGTCATGGTGGTGAGAAAAGTGAAGAGAAGAGGGAGACGTTTTGAATTTATTTAAATGAGTGTATACTGTAGAGTTTTTTTGTGGGGTGAATATGAATGCTATGGTGTAAGGGGATCTAAATGCTAAAGTAAGAGATGGGCCGATGGATATAGTAGTGGGAAGGTACTGTGTATCAGGTAAGAACTATAGTGGAGAGAAGATGTTAGACATGTATTTAGAAAGGGAGTTGGTCATAGAGGATTCACTGTTTTAGAAGAGAGAAAACCATAATCATACTAGGGAAAGTATGGTGAAAATAGGGCATTGATGGACTAAGTAGTGATACTCAAAGGGTGGTTGGAAGAATTCTGGACTTGAAATATTTTCACGGGAGAACGGAAGAATGTCAGATCATTATCTGGGAAATTGAGAGTGGGAAACTGGAGGAGGAAGAAAAGGTAGGGAGATAAGTAGTGCTGAAAGTAAATAAATTAAATTTGAAGGCTGAAGAAATATAATACCCGGAGAATATGAAAGAAGTGTGGGAGAAGGTGAGGAATAGGGGGAAACAGTAGAAGAAGACTGGGTATGCTTCAAGGAGAAAGTGATAAAGTGAACAGAGATGGTACGTAGGACACGGAGGATGCGAAGCAAAAGGAGAAAACATAGAACATAAGAATAACGGAGACTGCAAGAGACCATAAGGCCTACACTAGGCAGCTCCGTATCCATCACCACCTGTCATCCCCATCCATAAAGTTGTCTAATAGTTTTTTAAAACAACAACTGATAGTTTCAGCGGTTACTACAAACAGTAGGATGGAAGGGTAAGGACAGTAGGATGGAAAGGTAAGGACAGTGGTTGAAGTTGGGGGAGAGGGAAAAGGAGGGCGGTAGAATAGTCTACCTATGTACCAAAAGTCTTCTTCCCCCTTATAAGTGAGGTAGCCAGCCAAGACCTGCACCCGCCCTTATGCACCCATCCCACACGTTGGGTGGGTGTGTATTAAGGGCCTGGGTCAGAGGCAGTGCAACAAGACACAGCACATCCACAGTAGAGCTCGACAGCCTTGGCTAGTTTACCCTAACCGCTTCACTTACGTCCCTTCGCTCGCAAATAGGGAAGAAAAGGGGAAATCCTTTTAGGCTGCGTAGATTTTTCGTCTACTCACATCCATTTCTTACATTCTCCCTTCCCTTACTCAACAGACATTTCTTTGTTACCCAAGTCCCCTCCACCTTCACCAATTAATCCATTTGATTTTCAGTCTTTCTCTCACGTTCACACCATCCAACTCTACCTTCCACACTATTATTGCTAGTCTTTCTTCATTCATTCCATGTGCCCAAAGCATCTCAGTATTCTTTCATCGACCCTATCTACCAGCTCCCTTTCCATCCCCGCTTTCCTCCTCACCTCCTAATTTTTCATTCTATTCATTCTCGTATTTTCCACCATACTTCTCAAACACTATCTCGGACACATTTCAATTTTTTCCTATCTGCCTTCTCTATAGTCCAAGTTTGTCCAATACAATGCTGTAGGTACAATTAACCCTTCAAACAGTCTTTTCTTTGCGTTTATCCCCAGATTCCTCTTTCTCATTTTCATTCCCCAAGACGTAATTGTTTCCCTCACCTTCAGTCCACCTCCTCCACTCCTTGCTATATGTGGCACTAAATACAAAATATCCTCTTCCTCTAGCCTTTCTCCTGCAAGATTAGGGTAAGTAGATGCATACATGAGGTAAGGTGGACGGAACCATTATCAATGGTGGGAAACAGGATGCTGATCGGAAAGAGATTTGCCACTTGTGGAAGCGGGCGCCATTCTACCGGAAACGCTCCGGTTGACAGGTCGATTTGCTATACAGGGTGCCAAGCGTCCCCACCCCAAAATTACACAGCTGTGACCTCTGGATATCCACTGGTTAGCTGTAGATGATACGGAAGAGGGAGTCCTGTGTGCGTATTACATAAATAAACAAATAAGGTCGACGTTCTGGAGTGACAATTCTTCAGGTGATCATATATATATATATATATATATATATATATATATATATATATATATATATATATATATATATATATATATATATATATATATATATATATATATATATATATAGTGACATCATGACAGGTGCATGCGTGGTAAGAATAGCACATGACTGGGAACAGGCTATTTCCTGATAAGTTTCGCCTTATGGAGCTTCTTTAAAAGATCATATGTACTTTGGACTACATAGAAAAGGCCACACTCGCGCAAGACCGGTGTTTGTGGGAGGGGAAGAGAAGTCTGTAGGAAAATGAAAAGATATTTGTGTATAAAAGGGGGCTACTGCTACTGAGCATTTTAAGGGATGTTTTTTTTTTAGAGTTGTTGTATTGTAGCTCTGGAGGCATGGGCAGGAGACCTGAAATTCGAGGCTTGTTTCACTAATGGTGAGGGAATTCTTTTGGGGGATTTTTATTCAGGACCTCAACCGAC
Organism: Oratosquilla oratoria; assembly: GCF_046742065.1. Classification (NCBI taxonomy): domain Eukaryota; kingdom Metazoa; phylum Arthropoda; class Malacostraca; order Stomatopoda; family Squillidae; genus Oratosquilla; species Oratosquilla oratoria. The sequence continues at coordinate 36,538,810 of NC_134819.1, read as the reverse complement.
AAATTTAGGAAAATAGACGGAGGCTAAGTTGTAGAGACAGCCAAATAGATGGAAATATTTTTAGTGGTAGGTAAACTGAAATGAGAAGGTGCAGCAGGGGAGAAGTTTAGATATTAAATTATTTTCAGTAGGAAAGCATATGTAAATTTTTGTGCATGTAGTTGTAGTGTTTGCAATGCGCTTGTGTGTGTGTGCCACGCAGGGAGGATTGCTGCCTCTATGCAGGTGTGCGTACAATATATACTGTATATATATATATATATATATATATATATATATATATATATATATATATATATATATATATATATAATGTATGAGTCATAGCCTGTTCCCTGCTGATATAGTCGAACAGAATGAATGTATTCAATGAGGGCTGATCCCGCCCAACCATAGCACATGTACTGAGCACCCACGTAGATTTTTGTTCTGCATTAGTTTGGAGGCGTTAAGATAAAGTCATCACTTGGGTTCTTCTCTTTATTTGGTAAGTCTTGACAGTAGCGTAGTTACGCCTCGTCCGACTCTTGCCACTTAGGGCGCGACGAAGTGAACAAATGTCGGTTGCCAACATGGGTATAATTACATAAATATATTTTCCTTATGACTTAATTTATGCCAGTGGTTCTTAACCTTTTCAGTGTCCATAGCCCTTGATTATCTAAAAAAAGAATATATTGTTGTACCCCCATCCAGTATAAATACAATGCAAACATATGAAAAGGATTAGTGATACAAACCTTGCTGAGAAATTATTAGATATATTCAATTACTGAACAAAGGTACTTTTTTATTTCAAATTAAAAATGTCAATTAGTAGGATACAATGAATGCACATTATGCTTTCTCATGGCAAATATATAGTACCCATGGGGGTACAGATACCTCTGGTTAAGAACCACTGATTTATGTGCATTATAGAACTGAGTGTGAGCATCCTGTACACATTATAGATACATATCAACGTAATTAATATTTTGTCATAAGGTAACATTGTATGGCCGACTCTCCGGTCGGAATGCAGGTGGCTTTAACAATTGAACCTGAGGTCAAGCCAAACTGACCGCGGGTCGGATCAAACGATGGGTGGTCCGTTGAAGCTTGCTGATACTACTAGATCTGACGTCGTGTAGCTAATGCATGTGCGTGCGCGTGTGCACGCTACTATAGAGTGAATCAATGACAATCTACAGGCATTTCTTGCAACACCCGCTATCTTTCTTCATGTTTGCTGCTGGTCCCAGACAGGCTCATGATATAGTCAGTCCAAGCTGGTTAAATTTGATGTTCGCTGGCCACTGTATACAGTGGTGGAGGGAATGGCACATATAAGAAATCTGTAGAATGTGGCCTTGGTGTGATGTGGCATATCAGGTGTTTATGTTTGGTGTGAAATCGTTTGAGGTATTTGGTGTGCAGTGTGTCTTTGTGTTGGCTCAATGGATGGATGTTAGCCATGTGGTGTAGTCATTCAGAGGTTCTGAAGTTGTTCTGATTTATGTCCTGAGCTTTCCCAGCGTAGCTTTTGATTTTGCTCTCTGGATGCTGAAATGTAGTCCCCAGGTGAGACCACGATCCAGCGTGCTTCCCAACACAGTGGCCTGGCCTTTAGTTGGAATGTGTAGGTTGCTTATTGTGAGAGGTGTTTCGACGATTGTTTTGTTGTTTGTGTTGCAGTGGAAGTTGTTGTTGTTGTTGTCGTTCCCTAGACTGTCTGTCCGAGCAGTCCCGTCTCCCCAAGGAAGGCCACAGCCGAAACTGGGTTTTCCCACAAATCCTTTATAGAGTGTATGTTGTGTTGTTTGCGTGCATGATTGTGTATAATGCAGTCTTCCATTATGTGTTGTATGGTATGGGGTGAAGTGTTACATCCTGGGCAGCTGTTCACAACACGGTCGTCCAGCCTCTTCTGGTAGCTTAGAAGTGCTGGGTGGTGACCGCATCGCAGTCTGGCCAAGTGGACTCTGTCCTTTCGTGGGAGAGAGGATTCAGAAGGGTGGATATCAGGGGGTCTGGCATGCAGCAGTGTGTTGTCTTTCAGTGTGTTAATGGAGCGGTGAGTGATATGATTATGAATATGTTTCCGGAGGCTGGTATTTGGTGGTTGTGGAGGAAGAGAAGAGAGTATCTGTGCGTAATAAAGGTCTTTGGGTGTTGTTTTAATGTTTCTTGGTGTGTGTGGGTGTTCTGCTATGTAGTGTAGCGGGTGTGATGTGTTTGTGGTGGCTGCAGCAAGTGTTTGTGTGCCTCTCATGTCAAGGTGGTCCTTGACTTTGAGGACTTTTGTTTCATGGTGTAAATGGTCTGTAGGTGTTGTATTTGTGCAGCCTGTAATTGTTTTTAGGGCTTTGTTTTGTATGATTTGAAGGGTGTTGTGGTGTGTCTCACTGAGATTAGGAGCCCATGCAGGACTCGCATAATTCATCACTGAGCGTATGCATTGTTTGTATATTGTTATATTAGTTTCTTTGTTTTGTCCAAATGTTGTTCCAGTGATTGACTTAAGTGCGTTAAGTCTAGGTGTGCATTTGTTTTTTATGTTTGTGAGGTGTTGTTTGAAAGACATGGATGTGTCGTATGTTACACCAAGAATTTTCGGTGTGTTTGTGTGTGGTATTAGAGTGTTGTTGATGTAGAGATGAGGTATGTATTTGTGTTCTTTTGTCCAGTTGGTGAGAAGTGTTGCTGTAGATTTGGTTGGAGCTATTTTGAGTCTGTTTGTGATGAACCATGTGTTGAGTGTGTCAAGGTAAGGCTGGATTATTTCTGCAGCTTTGTCTGTGTTACGATGTGTGCATGTGATTGTTATGTCATCTGCGTAGGAAGAGATTTGTATTTCTGAGGTGTCTGGTGTGGGTAAGTCATGCATGTATAGATTAAATAATGTGGGGGATAGAACTGAGCCCTGTGGTACTCCGTTCTTAATGTTTCTGATGTGCGATGATTGGCCATTATATGACACATGAGCATTCCTGCCTGCCAGATAATTGGCCAGCCATCTTTTGGTGTTATTGTGCATGTCTGTGTTATATATTTTATTTGTTAGGTTGTGGCGGGGGATAGCATCAAAAGCTTTACTAATGTCCAATGTTATAAGAAGTGTTCTGTGGTGGGGCCTATCTGAATTGATGCCATCTAAAATTCTTTGTGTGAGGTTTGTCAGAAGAGTGTTTGTGGAGTGTAGTGGCCTAAAACCGTGTTGTGAGTCAGCAAGGGGAATATATGGTGTGACAAGTTTAAGTATTAGGCGTTCAATGACTTTAGAGGGGGTGCAGAGAAGTGTGATTGGGCGGTGCGATGTTGGGATTGTTGGGTCTTTGTTCGGTTTTGGAATGGTGATTATTTTACCATGCTTCCAGATGTCGGGTATAGTGTTGTGTGAATAGCTGTAGTTTGCAATGTTTGTGAGTGCGTGTATACCTTGTGGTCCAATGTGTTTTAGGTGGATGTTGCTTATGTTATCAGGGCCACAGGCAGATGAGTGCTTGAGATTATGCATTATGAGTTTTGTCTGACTGTCTATGAAGGGTGTATAGTCTGAGTCTGTGGGGAAGTCTTTCTTACGTCGAATGGTGCGTCGGTCGTCAGGGTGAGATGTAAGATGGCTCGTCTGTGCAAAATGACGTATGAGTGCGTTTGCTTGTTGTCTGTTTGAGGGTAGATTATCTGTTGTTGTGATTATTGCTGCGTGAGAGCGTGTAGTGTTAGTGTTGGATAGTGTGATGCTGTTGAGTGTTTTGTACAATTTGCTGGTGTTTGTTTTGTGATCAAGTGTATTGATAAAGTTTTGCCAATTTTGTGTTTTTTGTTTATGTATTTTATTGGCAATCACAGTGTTTAGTGTTTGTATTTGGTCTGCTATGTTTTGAGGGATAGGTGTGGGGGTATCGTGTTTAAGTGTGTCACGTTGTCTGATGAGGCCTTGGATTTCTGGTGTGAAGTTGGGGTTGTGTGATTTTCTGTTGCCTCTAGGGATGTATCTCTTGTCTGCGTTTTGTATGATTGTATTAAAAGCGTGCACAGCATTGTTTATGTTTGTGATTGGTGTACTGTTAAGTGTTTCAAAATGTTGTTCTGTCTCTTCAGTAAAAGCTTCCCAGTTAGCTCTCTTGTAATTGGTGTAAGTGTGTCTGTGGCCAGCTGGGGTGCATCTTGTTTTGGTGGTGATGATGATTGGAAGGTGGTCAGAGCCAAGGGCTCCGACCACTCTCCATGATGTTGTTGGGGTTAGGCAGGGGGAGCAAAAGGTGATATCAGGAGAGGAGGGAGTGTAGAGGGCTTGGTATGGGATATGTGTATGATTATGCGTGTTGTTCATGATAGTCAATGAGTCGAATTGAGTCTGTATATCAAGCCCTCTGTCTGTGTCAGGGTTGTCGACATACCAGGCAGACGACTTGGCGTTGAAGTCACCACCCATGATCAGGTTGGGGATTGAGGTTAGTTGGCTAAGTTGAGGTCTGAAGGTGTTTGGAACTGTGGGGGATGATTGGGGGGGAATGTACATGTTAACTATTGTCAGTGTTGAATTGTTGCCTGTGCGGATTCGAATGGATTGGGTTTCTGTTGTGTTATCTGTGGTAGGGAGGAGAATTTTGGTTGTGGCACTTGTGTCCACAAAACAGATGGAGTGGTGGATCAGGGTGATGAGTCCACCGCCATTGCCGTCAGTCCGGTCTTGTCTGATGGTGGTGTAATTATGAAATGATGGTGTTTTGTGTGAGTGTCTTAGTTTTGTTTCTTGTAAAATCGCAATGTGTATGTTGTGTTGTTTAAGAAAGTGTTCAAGTTCATGTTTTTTAGTGTTAATACCATCAATGTTGTGTTGTAATATGTTGATGTTGTGTGTTTTGTATGTGTTGTATGTTGCCGTTTGGGGTTGAGGTTGGGGTGGTAGTGGGGAAGGTGTAGGTTCTGGGTCTGCGGGGGGGGAAAGGATCTATCGGGGACAAAGGAAGGGGAGTACTAATCGGGGGTAAGGGCAAAGGGAAATTGGGAGTGGGTAAGGGTGTTGGCTGTGGTTGGGGAGGTGGGAGTGGGATTACTGGAGGGCAGGTAGAACATGTCCAAGTGTTTGTGTATTGGTTTGTGTCAGCAAGTGTTGTACAAGTGAGGTGGGCCCAGTTTTTGCACATATTGCACTGAACTGAGCCCTTTGTCTGTCTGCTCGAAGTAATGGGTTTAGAGCATGTTGGGCATGTGTATTTTGTGGTGGGCCCAGGATTGCTCTCTACATCTCCGGCTAAAAGTAGAAGAAGAGGGGTGATCGCCGGAAAATCACCCCTCAGTGCAGAAAAAACGTAACATTGTGTGTTGGAAAAAAGGATTGTGGTACTCCCCCAGGTAGGCGTAGCTCCTCTTTGGGGATCGGTGCCATCTGCGTAGAGCTGATGGCCAGGGGTGGTTGCTGCTGATTGGCCCCCAACTCTTGGGGTTGGGGGGTGGTCCCACGACGTAGATGTTGCAGCTCCAGGACCTGCAGTGGAAGTATACAGCTTTGCACTTCTACACATTCATCTTAATGCACCACTGTTGCTCCTATACATGTGCCCTATCTAGTATGTCTTGTGTGATGCATATTGCTTCCTGTAGTGTTTTGTGTCTGCTGAGATGATTAGTGTCCTGCAGTACTGGTAGCAGCCTCATGGGGTGATGATGGCTGTGGGGTTCCTGCTGTCTTCGTTGAACTCTAGTGGGCATATGCTACTGTTTTGTAGGAATGTGGAGGGAGGTCGAGCCCCATTTCAAAGGGTGCTGGTGTGTGGTGTGTTACCCGAAGACAGCACACATTTAATGTCTGGAATTCACCAGTTCTGTGAGGCCTACCGGACTTCTTGGCCACAACCATCATCTGTAGCTTGCCCTACAGGGACCAGGTGGATTACAACCTCCTGAGGTTGTTGCTGAGCTGCTGTTTGACCTCAGCCTGCTAGTGCTTGGGGACTGAAGCTGATGTGTGGCAGGTGTAGGGTTGTGTGACCTCCAGGTGTATCTGATGTGGAGCACCTTCTATAAAAAGGAGAGGGTGTCTGTCAGTGTTGAAGGTAGTGAAGGAGAACTTCCCCAGTAACCACTGCTCTAGCTTTGTGATGTTCTCCTCTTGTGGCTGGAACATGATGGATGCAAGTCTGGCTGGGGTGCTGATGTCAGGCCTATTTTCTGCCTCTGGTGGCAATGGTGGGTGATGGGTGTGGGAGGCTCCTGTGCACCAATCCCAGTTCCTTGCAGGTAGTGCACAACAGACACAGAAGCTCCACTGACTTTACAAAATGTACTTCTTATAGTGTTGAGCAGCCTGAGAGGCTGATGTGGCAGGATGCTATCCCTAGGATGGTTAGCAGGGTCTTGATGAGGTCTCGAATGCCAGCCTGATGTTGCAGGAGCACTGGCCAGAAACCAAGTGGTGACATTATGGCAGGGCCAGGGACACACACCTGAGCTCCTGTGTTGACCAGTGCAGTGAATGTGTCACTGTACAAGATTGACCACTCACCCATGAGACCAGATCAACTTGAAGGAGGTGTTCTGGGGAGATGTGGGTGGTGCCAACTTTTATGTGTGCAACAGAAACGCTTTTGGGGGACATTTGAATCGCTTTTATTGTGGCATTAGGCATACATGGGGTGCTACATGCACACAGTAAGATAATTCTAGACTGGATTGGCTCGCTGCACAGAATGAGAGAGGCCATGCCTCATGCACATATGAATAAGGCCTTGTGGCCATATGAATGAGGCCTTGTCAGCTGTAACAGAGTCCTTGTATTGGAAGCATCACTGGTGGTTGGGCATGTTATGACACTGCAGCGCCCTGCTTGTATCCAATGCTAGGGACCTTTAAGCACTACACCACACCAATGATGATACTGTTAACTGTTTTATCAGCCTTACACTTCCTTAAGTTTCTGCACATCTTCCTAAAGTGTCTGCTTCCCACAGCCACTGCAGCAAAGATCCTTAGTAGGGCAAGAGGTCTTGTCAAGAGTGTGCCTACCTCCACAGTTCCGGCAGGGTTTGTGGGTGGAGTTGTGGTATGAGGCAGCAATTGTAGGGGGCGGAAGGGTGACCGTCATCATTGCTGGCGTGTTCAGGTATGTACACCATTTCAAGAGCCCATGGTTTTTTTCCACTCACAGCAGCATCATGTTGTGCTGCCTTGAAAGACAAACAAAAACCCTAAAAGGTATCAACATCACCGAACTTCTCATGCAGTTGGAACACCTGCCTCATGGTGGAATCACCAAGACCTACCATACATAGGACCATGTAATGCGAGAGCTTACATTCACACTGAGGACACTGAAAATCACAGTTCAATGCTTAATGGGTGCAAGGCAAATAGGATGCACTTACAGGCTTGCCTACAGCCTGACTCACACTGAACAACTCAAGACCATCAAACTGCTTGATTTGATGCATGAAGAACAACTTTTCTGATGGTGTCTAGTGCCTCCTGTGTCATTAGGTTATGCCACTAATCTGTAATGTACTTGGCATCTAGGGCATGCTAAAGGTCACTGGCACAGAGTAGCCAAGTCCTGAACCCTTCAGAAGTCATCTCCAGTCCACATTTTTCTGGTGTAGCCCCTGCTGGGGTCATCTGGCATGCAGTGCATAATGATGCCAGCCTTGACTGAAGAGAAGCAATGGCTTCTTGTTGACTTTGGAGGGCAGAGTGGGCTTGGGTGGGAAGGTGCAGCCATCATGTATTGAGGAGCCACAGGTTGGGGCGCAGGGCTGTGGCAGCCCTGAGGAATCAGACTGAGGTGATGGGCAAATGGCATCTTGGGCACAGTATCCTACTCACTGCACCATGTTGGATGCACAAGGAAACCCAAATATTTTTATATTTGTTTATCAATGTGCAGTGGCAAGCTCCTCCTACAATACCCACCCAGTAACTACTCATCAGTGGCAGTGCTGGAGTTAATCCACTATAAGAGTTCCTTTCACAGACACTCCACATAACACCTGTCCAAACCAGGTGCCTTTCCAGCTTTCTGCACTTTCAGTGCATTTTGTATCTCATCTTATTCAATAGCCTTGTCATCTTCTACTATCAGTCATTTTCATAGCACCTCCCACTGCCACAATCCCTATCTTCCTCTACATTCAACCATTCTCTGAAATACTCTAACCATCTCCCCTTTACTGCCTTCACTTCCAGTAACACCTGTCCATCTGTACCCTTTACATTTTCCTCTCTACCTGACTTATCTCACCTCACTTTTTTTACTTCCTTCCAAAACATCTTTTAATTATTTTCAAAACTCTGTTAAACTCCTTTCCCATTTCACATTTGCCTCCTTTACCTTGTATTTTCCTTCTCTCTTCTTGTACCTTTTATATGCTTCAATTGCTCTACCTTGTAACCAGTCTTATATGCTTACTTCTCTACCACTACCACCTTCAACCTCTCCTGTTCCCTATCTTCATCATCCCACATGCAATCTTTGTGCACTTATCACTTCCTCCTTGAAACATACCCATTCTTCTTCTATTCTTGCTCCCCCCCTTATCCCTCACCACTTCCCTTGGTATTTTTCATCTTTATCCTTGTCATTCAGTTTGTTTACTCTTAGCACCTCTCTACCTCCCTCCATTTTCCTCCTCCTAAACTTTTTTTCCCTATATTCAATTTCCTTTCTACAAAAAAATTATCTGATGTCTAAGAATATAACTTCTGCTTCAAGTTCCCTGGAACACAACAACACTAAATGATGCATTAAATGATCCAATAAATGTAACTTATACTATTCATATCAGGCTGGTAGAAATAATATCAAAGTTTTGTGGGTAATGGCACATTTATTTACTTATGTCCTGTACAGAGTATATACATATGGTTTGCCAAATGGACTTAATAATACAGGCTACATACTTAGAAGTTTAATACATTTTATGGATATGCTATTTCTGCAAACTGATTCACTGATATTCATTTCAAAAGGGTACTTTTTATTGTAAACATCTCTGGAAGGGCATGGCACCTTGTTCTTGTAAAGATGCTGCACTAGACTTCATGTACAAATGGCCAACAGTCAAACTGCGAGAGGAAGTGTTTGTAGTCAGCCCTCATGGAGATCTCCCACACAAAAGGAATTCTAATATTACTTCTTAGTGTGTGCATTACTGTATATCCATGTGTGTGTGAATACTAGCATATACTTGCACACACATACACACATTACTAAATACATTATAGTGCCAAAATACTTTTATTAGTGCAACTATCTCTACACCTTTCAAAAGACCATGATCCTTTAGCCAAAAGTGTGAGGTGTTGTGCAGCATACACAAGAAATTGGGAGATAGTAGCAGCTATGGTTATATGATGGAAATGGTAGCAGCTACAGTTATATGGTGGAGACAGCGGGCAAGCAGTGGGAACACCAAGAGCTGACCCAGGAATTGACATGCGAGTGTTATGGAAGACATCCCAGGTAGTAACATGCATATCTGGTTATTTCATAACATAATCACTTGGAGGTGAGCATTATACTAATTGTAGAATTTAAAAATTAGCCTAACAAATTATCATAATCATGTGTAAAGGTCAATAAATGTTTATCAAATCAAAACTGAAACAAAAAGAAATAAAGTATTAGATCATGTTTTTGTATTCTATAATACTTAAAATGGTGAACTAACTAAAATTCATACAGAAAAAGTCCAGCATCATATCAAATATATTTCTGGAAATACAGCACTACTACTCATTGGGACATCCCCTAAGTTGAGATATTCCAAACTCCATTTGCTTTGAGTCTTCCCAGTTCAGTTCCATCAATCATAAAATATTAAATCACAATACTGAGGGCACTATTCTTAAAAATGAAGTTAATACAACTACTTTTTGTAATATGGGTTGGTGATGCAGAAAATGAAATACAATAAACTTAAAAAATCAAAGAAATATACAAACTTATACAATCTATTTTAAGATATTTGATTATATTTGGCTGAGCATCTTTAAATACAGGAAACAAAATAAAATTCTGAATGTAGGAATAACATATAAACATTCTGGATCATGAAGTGCAAGAAAACACAAGACATGAATACTGATCTAATCAGGGGTGGACCCAGAGTTGGGGGTGATTGAGAGCAACCCCACACACTCCCCTTGGGAGGACAAAGAAGAATCTGAACACCTCATCCTACACTGCCCCACTCTCGCCTTATCAGACAGCAGCATAACATATCCTCTGACTGTCATGTGGGAAAAAAAAAAAAAAAAAAAAAAAAAAAAAAAAAAAAAAAAATATATATATATATATATATATATATATATATATATATATATATATATATATATATATATATGAAGATAGGAGGGTGATAATGAAACACACAAGTCAGAGCTGAGTTTATTCCTCTAATGTTTCAGCTTTACACATTCAGAAACATTAAGAGGAATAAACTCAGCTCTGACTTGTTCGTTTCTTTACCACCCTCCTATCTTCATCTGTCCAAATGGATAATATGTATATATATATGTATGTATGTATGTATAAATGGGCAGGAGATTTTCTCTTAAACAAGTAGAGTTAAATGTGATTGCTAGTTCTGCTTTTTGTATTTTCTTTAAGACATTCTCTTTGTGTCTTAAGGTGGTCTTATTGTCTCTATTGAGATCTGAGATGATTTCTCTCCACAGATGACCTCCTATGTAGAAATCATCTCAGATCTCAATAGAGACAATAAGATCACCTTAAGACACAAAGGGAATGTCTTAAAGAAAATACGAAAAAGCAGAACTAGCAATCACACACGCACACACACTAAACATTTAAACAGTGAATGCCAAAACTATACATGAGTTCAAGAATAAACTGGATGTGGAGAGATACAAAAACGGGCCACAACGAGCATAGCTCCCATCCTGTAAAATACAACTAGGTAAATACACACACACAACCCTCATTTTAATGGACCCCAATACAATGTATCCTTGATTTAGTGGACAAATTATTCCATCTGTTACTGAGCTGGACAATGGCCCGAATGTCTGTTGCATTCAGTTGTCCGCTTTCAAGTCTGGGCCATCAATGCCAGGCCTGTTGTGTGTGTTAAAACTAATAAAAAATACAATATTACCATATTATTTTCAAGCACAATCAAAGAAACCAACAAGTGTTTACCATACCAAATTGCCAACAACAGTCATTTGTCTGTTATTTACTGATACACTCTGTTCAGTTTATATTTGGCAGGAATGGACTGGTTCTTGCACGCATTTGTCCATTAAATGGATGGTTGATTGTATACATACACATATTTACCTAGTTGTATTATAGTGACCCGTCTTTGTATCTCTTGGCATTTAGATTGTTCTTAAATTCTTGTATAGTTTTTGCACATACTATTCTTTTTCAGATCTCTTCTATAACTATCCTTTTTGAGTTTCTTTTCATGTCCTTGTGTGCGTGTGTATTTACCTAGTTTACCTAGTTGTATTTTATGAGACGAGAGCTATGCTCATGGTGACCCATTTTCATATCTGTGTGTGCGTGTGTGTGTGTATATATATATATATATATATATATATACATACATATATATATATATACATATATATATACATATATGTATATATATATATATATATATGCTTCAAAAGTCCTATGCAAGGAACCATTCTCCAAGTCCTCTCTGAGAGGAGTTTATAACATTAACTAAATATTAACTAAATCATACATATGTGTATGCAGTGACTTGTCCCCCTCCCCAATACACCCATCCTACACCTAACTAAAATCCTATTCATTGTTCCTAAATTTATATATATATATATATATATATATACCAAAATGCATTTTCAAGGTAAGTGGAAAGCCAAGGTATGTATCCACCCATCACCAATCGTACACCTACTTCTTTTTCCTTGCAACTTAGCTTCTTGTGGTTGTGTATATAAATACATACACATACATATATATATTTGCATTTATATATACATACATATACCAAAGGCTTTTCCCCCCCTTAAGTGGGGGGTAGCCAAAAAGAAAAAGGCATAGAAACCACTGCCACCCATTCCATTTCCTACATATTCCACTCCCCTCCACCCTCCTTCTTATCTTGGCACCTCCTGGATGATGGGTCATCCCTGCATCCTGTCCACTGCCCTGGGTCAGAAGCAGTATTGGAAGAAACAGCACATCCACAGCAAGGCTGCTTCATAAATTCGGTGACCCTCCCCTCTCCGTCCCCTAATACAGAAAAGGAGAAGACAGGGTGAAATCCCTTTGGGCTGCATCAAATTTTTTCTTGTACATACTTCCTCACCCCCCATCCCCCACCCACTCCCCCTCATGCATCACATCATCTATACACAACCTTTCTCCATTCACCCCTATCTTCTGTACTCTCCCATCCTTCCTCAACAGACATTCCTCTCTTTTGTAATGCCCCTTTCACCCCATCCATCCATCTCATCCTAGGACGTCCCCTCATATTCCTTCCTTCCAGACTTCTTTTACTAATCATTCTTCACTCATTCTTTCCATGTGTCCAAACCATCCTAATACTCTTTCATCAACCCTATCTCCCAGCTCCCTTTCCACCCCTGTTCTCCTCCTCCTCACCTCCTCATTCTATCTAGCCTAGTAACCCCTATCATAGTTCTCAGACATTTCATGTCAAACACATTCAAACTCCTTTTCTCTTCCTCTCTTATGTTCCATGTTTCTGCCCCATACAATGCTGTTGGCACAATCACTCCTTCATATAACCTTCTCTTAGCATCCATTCCCAGATGTCTATTTATATATATAATATTAAAAGCTAGGGACCATTGACTGGTACCTGTCTGTGAGGGTCCTGCGAGGTAGACAGTGCAGCTGCCTGATTTCAAAACTTATCTACCCCAGCTGTGAGGGGCTAACATTTAATCTCTGATTTGGGCCCAAGACCTTTCCCTATCAACTTCAATTGTATTTCTTCTACCTGTGCATACATGAAGGACTGACAAGTGGTAACTATTCCCTAACCTCTATTACTTTCAGTCAATGACAGAGAAACAGTCTCAAACTAATACAACACAGTCTGATTTTTTTTCCAGCGAGATATGTAGGATGGCCCAAGGACAACTGCCAGCAGCTGTGGGGCTGCAGGTTTTCCTCTTGGTGAAAGTTGTGGCAACAATCATTATTATTATTAAAGGCTTTGTTGCCCCTTTTCACATGGTTGGCACAGTCAAAAGCATCCACTCACATCATAAAACAAATAAAACTCAACAACCCCTCCTGTCTCTACATCTTAGGGATAAAGGGTTGTCCTGTCCCTTACCACACTGCTTGAGTCAGAAACAGTGTAGTAAGGCACAGTTCTTACACAGCAGAAACTAGTTTACTTCAACTTGCTTGGAAACTATGTGCTATAGTGATGAGGTCTGAACCTGACAAGTTGAAGTCGTAATTCCTTAGAATGTGCATTTGTAACATACACCTGGTGACGTACAATACAAAGACAAATCTAAATAGTGTCCTGCTTAACAAAAGTGAAATGTATTCAGTCTTCCCTGTCCACCCAGAAATCTTGGATCCACCCCTGGATCTCATCAACATACAATAAATATGGCAAACGTCATTTCTTTCAAATGCCAGACTTTTCCTTAAATCAACTTAATTCACATATAAAAACTTGTTCTTCACAACAACCTGTTCTAAGGTCTAGAATTTAAAGCAACAAGGAATGTGATACAAATTACATGAGAAAAATGATGCTTCATCCTTACACAATAATGAGACCAAGAAACATGATGGAGTGAATGAGTGCATTGGTGAACATTTGCCACTGGAGGGAAACGAGGCATTATGATGATAACAAATGTAACAAAGAATAAACAAATGGAACTCTGACCTAGAACAATAAAAATGGAAGATATTGTGCCTTGGAGGACAGTTACTCCTTACCCTTCCATATTCAGTCTACTGCAATACATCCTCTTGCAATCATCAGCATACTATCACAGAACATGAAACTGATATGCAAGGTTGATGGTAACATAGGAAGGTAAATGATACAACCTTTGATTACAAAAATGGAGAATTCATCCAGACAAGCAAACCCTTATCCGACATACTTGAACAAGGCAATTTTCAAATGCATTTCTCTTTTCCAAGTCTAATTTATAATATACATCTTATTATCACATCAAACTATAATAGAGGACACAATGTTTTATGAAAACTATATTCAATTGTATCAAAATATAATTTCAATAAAAAAATCATACACTAATTTCTGCACCCATCATAAACACAAGATTGATATGCATCTTGTAAATCCTACTTTCAAAAATTATTACTTTTCCATCCAATCCAGCACACACAACTAAGGACATTATCTAGCAGCAATGGGCAACTCCTTCAAAAAGTAAAAGGAAGAAAAACGAGGAAAAAAATCTATCAACACAATAGCTGAATAATATACGAGTCTGTTATATCTAGCAACTGCTCAGATGAACAAGTAAAACAGCAAGCCAATGAAAGCACCTAAACTTTATTTCGTAGCAGGGCATGAACTTGAGTGAACTATTGGTACAGCTATCCCTTGATTTATGACAAGTTTTCATTCTTGGAAACATAAGTATATATAAAAATGAACTAGAATTTCTATCATGGGTTTCACCAAGATATGTACAGTAGTTATGCTGCACAGTTTAGTTCTATGATACTGTTCATCTTAGATTTGACACATATATTTCATATCAATTATGACTCCAAATTGCTAATATAAGGAAATACATTCAAACACAGCAAGAGAGCCGGCCTGAATAAAACCAACTGGTCCTCTGCCAAGCTTGTCATAAAAAAAAAAAAAAAATAATAATTAAACGAACTGGAAGAGGATACTAAAACTTCACCAACTTTGAAATATATCATCACAAATCAGGGGATCTCTGTATCTGTTAGTGCTCATACTGAGTATAAGTGGGTCTATAGGGAAAACATCATGGGCTCACCTGTTCATACAACAAACGTCATCCACGCTACCAATGGAGGGCAACAGGGAGAACAAAGATTTTTCCTGAATCCACCACGATTCAACAGGGTTCCTTCTAATCCTAATGGTTTCTTTATTGTCAAACAAGTTCAACTTGAAGGGGGGGAAAAATTCACAAATGAAATTAACAGAAATTGCTAAGAATAAAATAAAATATAGGATTCTAAACTCAACTCTTTTTTTACTTCACTTGTGACTAAAGACTCTTAATCAAAAGTTGATAATTATAATATCCAACTCCAAACATAAGCCATCTCTGAAAGAATAAATCAACTAGACCATCTAAACATTCAAAACTGAAAAAAAAAGAGAGAATTATTTCCCAAGGTTCCATTTAGTATTTATCTATTTTCAAAGGATACTATGCTATCTCACTGTCAAGGTTCTCTATGCCAAAAGCACCTGTATTGCTTAAAAAGACATTGAAGTATATAACCGGCTACTCATGAGTTCCAATTTCCCCACGGGCATTCAGCATACAAAATGTGATGAATTACAATTATCATGAAAGCATTTGTATGTCTTCGGCAGTGACTAGAGTTGTTTAGCAGAACCAGATCAAGGCATTATTTAATAAAATGTGGAAACAAAGTGTGTATATAAAAATGCTGTCTTACAATGTTTTTTTGATATGTTACATGCACTGCACAAGGTTGCTTACAAGCTCTGCATGCACGGGCACACAATTCTATGTCAACTTTTCACAACATATTCCATTTTCTTCTTGTACTGACTTTCCTTGATCAACCTTACGAGAGGAGTCCCTTGCTCTGTAAGAAGTAAGTTTCCTTCACATAACTATTGTAAGGCTGATGGCAAAATTGTCTGACCAAATCTGTCTTCCTTTTTCTTCACATCCAAAAAATTGGCCTAAAATCTATTAAATCTACATGAATACATACATAGTAATTTTTGAAGTGCATCTCTCTATAGTTGTATCTACATGCTCAGATGAAAGTGTTTATTAGTTCATATATTTAGGCATATACAAGCATGTGCAACACACACACATACATATATATATATATATATATATACAGTATATATATATATATATACATAAAATATATATATATACTTATATACATATATTTTCCCTCTTATAGGGGGAGTGGCCAAGTCAAAGCATATATCCACATCATACACAAATAAAACCCATTCCACCTCCCATCCCACATCAGCACCTCTGGGATGAAGAGTTGTCCTATTCCCCATTACATTACTTGGGTCAGAGGTAATGCAGTGAGGCACAGCTTTTCCATAGGAGGGCCTGGCATTTGGAGCTCATTTACTCCATATACAAAGTACACACCTAAATGAGAATACATATTATACACACACTAGCATATACATACATGTACACCTATACACATGCATACACATACACACAATTACATATATACTGATGTATAAACACGCAGCACTTGCTATTTACAGAATTTAGCCAGTGTGATAAGAGGATCAATGTCAAATCATCATAACAATTTGACTCATTTTGTAATGGATGTCACAGGAAGACAGATATGTTCAGCAAAGCCAACACAGCCTTAGAGGAGCCCTTCCTCATGGATGTGTGGAAGGTGGGGGCTGGAGTCTTGGTGGCACGGAGTAATTGTCAGCAAGACTGTGTCTTGTGGTGTCCACTTCATACACAATGTGATTTGTGGGTGTTGTAGGGGTCAAGTCATCTAAGGAGCTGTGAGGTGAAACTTGGAGGTAATCTTGTGTTGAGAGGAGGGTTCTGTCTCCACCTGATTCTTCTCCTGCACCTGATGTAGGAGTAACTGGAGTGAGAGGTGTGGAGGAGGTTTTGGGAGGAATAGGTGGTGGTGGTGGGGTGCGGTGGTTACGGGGTGACACTAATGGAGGAGTGTCAGGAGTGGTGGGAAGGAAACCGTTGCTAACGCCTGAATCACTCTCAGAGAGGAGAAGATCTGACCCAAACATGGCTGGTGAGGTACACTGCAAAGTAAAAATGATTTTTGATAAGTATACAACATATTTTTCATAGTCTAAATCAATTATACCTCAAATCCTGTGTCACCTTTAGGAATACCATTATAGTTACTACTAAATGATTTAACTCATGATTAAATTCTGTGTGGTACACAAGTCTTAATTAACACTTCAATATCCTGTCACCAGGGCCATAATCTTTATTTACTTATCTATTTATTCAAGAAAAGAGGGAGGGAGGGATGGTGAATGGGAGTGGAGTATGTGGGGATGAAATGGGTGGGAGTGGATTTATGTCTTTAACTTTGGCTACCTCCTTTGTAAGGGATAAAAAACCCTTGGTATATATGTGTATTCATCAGTTTATTTATATATATATATATATATATATATATATATATATATATATATAAATAAACTGATGAATACATACATATACCAATGGAGAGGGGGGGGTCGCCGATTTAATGAAGCGGCCTTGCTGTGGATGTGCTGTGTCTTGCGACACTGCTTCTGACCCAGGGCAGTGGACAAGGTGCAGGGATGACCCGTCATCCAGGAGGTGCTAAGATAAGAGGGAGGGTGGAGGGGTGTGGAGTGTATTCAGGGATGGAATGGGTGGGAATGATTTTATGCCTTTTCCTTTTTGGCTACCTACCTTGTAAGGGGGAAAAAGCCTTGGTATATGTATGTATGTATATATAAATATTTTAGGGGGGTTCATCTGATTTACATATCTCTGCACATTAAACTTCTTTATTTGGAAAAAAAAAAAAAATCTAGTTTTGAAAGGTGGAATAAATCTATATACAGCTTTTTCCTCCTTATAAGGGAGGTAGCCTAGTCAAAGGCACATACCTACTTCCACCTATTCAATTCCCCTCCACCACCCTTCCCTCTCTCTTATCTTAGCTCCTCATGGATGATGGGTCAACTCTGTATCCCATCCACTGCCCTGGGTCGGAAACAATGTAGCAGGACACAGTAAGGCTGGTTCACTTAATCAGCAAGCCCCTTTCTCCATCCCCTCAAACAGACTTCCCAGGCATTGACTTTGACCTCTCACCAATTAAGGGCATGGGTCATGACCTGCCCGTGTATATAAAGACCAGATGAATACCGAAGACTCAGACCACGTTCACTGCCTCCTTGCTTTCTCACCTCCTCCCCCCTCCCCTGCAAGCAGACCAAGTTGGGGCATGACTTGAAACACAGTCATCACCTTCCTTGCTGTCTCTTCCCCTCCCCTCTTTTCTCGCACTTAGAGGGAGCCCTATCATATTATTGGCACCCAACATTCATCTCTAAATAAATAAATTCTCTGCATCACAGTTTGCCTTCAAATCAGCCTAACACTACCCTTGGGGACAATATTATATTGAAGAGGTGGAGTCATACATGTGATAGACGAGATATTTCAAGAGGATAGGTGAATAAGGGGATAGAAGAGGCTAAAAGTGATCAAATTCAGGAAAGAGGCAAGTATATGAAGACATGTTGCAAAGAAGTATTGAGGAAGCATATGAGAAATACTGAGCATGACTAAATAAAATTTGTGAATTAAAAATTCTGGATGAATTGTTATTGAATGAAGTAAAGGTGAAAAAAGGGGTGTGGAACTGTGGTATAATTTTGAACTGTATACACTATTACATGGAAAAGGGGATAAATATGAGTGTAGTAGTTTTAGGAGGATCAATCTGTTGAGTGCAGTTGGATAGGCACATGGGAAGGTGTTGAGAAGATTAGGAGGGGAACAAAGGGTGTAATTGGCAAGGGAAGTATATGATCCCAAACAGGTTATATATAAGTACCTTCTTGCCCATTCTTTTAGGCAAAACTGGGGGTGGCTGGTCGTCTTCTCCTCCAAGACTCACAGAACGACTTGTCTTCTCTCCACCTGAAGGAATAAAAATAAAAAATTTATTAGTCATGAACAATAAGATGATTAACCAATCAATCATGCTATAGTTTTAGATCTCTTTTTCAGGGGGCTCATGGCTCTAAGGTATCCAGTCACAGCCACCAGATCGACCTGCAAGTCATTCAAAGAAGAAACTTTGTACTGTTGTTTGAATTGAGTGAATGGTGGGCATTGTAAGATGACCTGTTCTGTGCATTCAGTATGGTGACTGAATCTGGAGCAATGGTGCATATGGGGTCTATTACCATGTCATGGCTCAATGGTGAGTTTATTATTTAACTATATCTATGCACTTATTTATGTATTTTATTTATTATTTACATTATTATAGTTTTTATTTATTCATTTATTTATTTATCATTATTATAATTTTTTCACATCTGACCTAGGTATGGACCAAAAGGTCTCCTGTTGGCATGCTCCGCCTTTGTAATCCTTTACAAGTAATTATCCTCTAACACAGTACCAAAGACAATCACCCCCTGTTGTCCATCTTCAAAATGCATCACAACCTTTACCTTCATCTTGGTATATGTATGTATATTTTCCTACCATAGGACCTTTGCAAGCTCAACTTACCTCTGGGTGGGAGTGGCGGCAAAGATTCATGGGATCCATGTGAATCACTCCAGGATGTGTTGAGAGAATCCTGTGTGACACGACGAGGGCTCGGGGGTCGAGAGGAATGACGCCAACGTTGTCGTTCATCACTGAAACATCAATGGTCAGTTGTAATCAACCAGTCCCAATGCTAGGAAAGAGTAAAGGAATCATGGTCCTCTGTAGGTGGGTTCCTCTTTTCTCTTAAGACTTTTTCCTTTTTTTTCCCTTTTTTTTTTTTTTAATACTCTCATCTATCTTGCTGTGCCATTAATCACTTAATCTCCTTTTACTGTAAAAGACAGCATATAAAAAAATAAAATCTTCTAAATATACATACATGTATATGCTAATAAGAACATGGGTACGTGTGTTCACTTATGCAAAGTAGACCACTTGGAAAAAAAAAAAACCTAACGAAATAGAGCACTTTCGTCTATTACATCTTTAGTGCAAAAAGTACATGTACTTTTTGCACTGAAGATGTAATATATGAAAGCGCTCTGCTTCGTTAGTTTCTTTTTCCAAGTGGTCTACTTTGCATGTGTATATATATATATATATATATATTCATGGTTGGTGTAGGCGGTGAGGCAAAGAGCAAGCGTGGAAAAAGCGAAGTCATATGAGGTAGATCAATTAGTACTGAGGTGGTTTGGGCATACAGAAAGAATGTGATGAAAGACTTGCAAACGTAGTGCCAAAAACTGTAGTGGAAGGAGTGAACTTGAGAAGACCAAGAATGAGGTGGATCAACTGGATAAAAAGGGCACTAGATGCAATGAAATACATAATGCACAAAGAGGAGAGTGCAATACATAGAGGTGAATAGAGAGTACTGTAATTACAAGTGAATGAAGAAACGATGCAGGCTGAATGATGTTCTTGTCTGCTCCATAAGACTTTTGATTGGATAAGTGAGAGGGGGGGGACTGCCATAAAATGAAGTAAAGGGGATGAATCTACTCAGGGTGTCAGGCTTTACTGTGGAGGCATTGTTTCTTGTTGCATTGTCTTCTGACCAGAATAGTGTGGCAGGGGAGAAGGATTACCTTTTACCTTCAAGGAGTTAAGATCAATCATTCAATACATTGCCCCATATATCTCTTGCATGAGATCTATAGCACCCAAGTAACTGGCATAAATGAAGTATAATTTGCAAGAATAAGTTATTACATCTTTCTAAAGGACCTTGAAAACTAGTAGGATCATAAAGCATAAACTAGCAAAGTAGAACATACTGTGTGGATTTTCCAGTTAGTGAAATCCGGGGCAAAAATTAAATCAATTAACATTCCTTCCAGCTCAGCATCTCTTGGGTGAAAGGTCATACCGGTTCCCTGCCACATCACCCTGGTCATGGGTAATGAAGCAAAGCACATCACCTCCATAGTTGGACCTGACAGCCGAAGTTGTTTTACCTTCATTGCTTCACTAGATGGCAACACCCTCCCTCCCTCCTCATCTATTCAAATTAATTTATGAAGTAGATAAAAAGTACATTTCTTCAGGCTGCATCATCCTTTCATCCATTCAGTCTCCTTCCAATCTTTTGCACTCTCTTCCTTGCCTGACAGACATTCCATGTACATCTAAAGGCCCCTTCATCCCATCTATCCACCTTTTGGGGTGCAGGGGGATTTTGATGCATCTTGAATGTGTCAAGGAATGCCTGTCAAGAAGAAAACACAATAGGAATCTCATTGTAATAACCATTTACATTGGTACAGACACATTAATGAAATGACTGTTGTCTCACTTTCAGCCATAATCTGTCTTGGTGAAATCTGGACATTTTGATATACGAATTAACATGTAAAATACTATAAATGAAAGACCATTAATGGATACCTGCAAGTGGTGGGTCTGTGAGATAGATATCAAATTGAATTATCTCTTTGATGCCTGCCTTCAAAACTTATCAGTACCCTTGTCTCCCTCTGGAGCTAAAGCCCCATGGGGGTGATATTCAGTCTCTGTATTGGGCTTAAGATCTCTATTCATCTTGATAACTAGCAATTGCCAGTACTGACCTCTCCACATAAGCCCCATACATAAACAGAACACAAACAATACACCAAAGTTCCTTCTCATAGAGATCTATGAGAGGGCCTGTGGGCATTGCCAGCTTCTGTGGTGCTGCAGGTTTCCAGTCAATGAAATTCAAAACAACAATTATCATCACTCAGTCAATCTACTTATCTAGTTCTCTCTTGCACGAGACCTATGGCTACCAGGCAACCAGCATCAGCCACTGGATTGGTCCAATTCATTCATTCTGGGTAAGGTAAGAGTAGTGTAATGTACGTGGAGGTGTTCAGTAACTTCTGTCTGGTGACTGCATCTGGTGTAATCTGCATCTGTGGTTATACCTATTCTATACTGGTATAGTTAAGCTGGATGGTTTTCTAAACACAATTGTGCTACTGTGGTTCTTGCTTATCATGGGAGTGATTTCAGTATTGGGGAGTTTGGTGGTCAGGCTGGAGTGCTTGCTTTGTGATCTAAATGAACATATTTTAGTATGACTATGTTGCATGGTGCTGATAGAAGGTTGTTGATGTTTGAGTAGTATACTCTCTTTTTTTTTCTAAGGCCAATTAGATGACTTTGTGTTATGTAGTGGTATGGATGTGTGCAGCTGAGGGGTCTTACACAGAACACTGTTGCTGTCATTTTTATTTTTTGTTCCGTGGGAAGATTTTGGTTTTATTATGTAGATGTCCTATTGTGGTGATTTTAGTGGATTTGTCACTATTCTTAGCTGTTTTGTTTTGTGCAGACTGTGGGATGTCTCTATTTTCTTTATTGTAGGGAAATCTAACATCTAGGAGAACTATAAAAAACATCAAAAACTTGTAAGTAAACCTACTCCCTACTCATGAGGCAGTTGGAACAACCCAAGGAAAAATACCATCACCAAAACAGGAAATAGTAAAATAACTGAGGAGACAAGATAAATCAAGACACAGATGCCAAACATACCCCACTCTAACAAAGATACATGTACACCATACAAACACCAAAGGCTTTTTCCCCCTTACAAGGAAGGTAGCCAAAAAATAAAGGCATAAAAACCACTCCCACCTATTACATCCCCACATACTCCACTCCCATCCACCCCTTCCCTTCTTCTTTTCTTGGCTCCTCCTAGATGATGGGTCATCCCTGCATCTCACCCACTGCCCTGGGTCAGAAGCAGTGAGCACATCCACAGTAAGGCTGCTTCACATATATATATATATTATATATATATATATATATATATATATATATTATATATATATATATATATATATATATATATATCATACATACATATATATACCAAGGCCTTTTTCCCCCTTACACGGGGAGTAGCCAAAAAGAAAAAGGCATAGAAATCACTCCCACCCATTTCATTTCCCATATATTCCACTCCCCTCCACCCTACTATCGTGGCACCTCCTGGATGACGGGTCATCCCTGCATCCTGTCCACTGCCCTGGGTCAGAAGCAGTGTCGCAAGACACAGCACATCCACAGCAAGGCCGCTTCATAAATTCAGCGACCCCCCCTCTCCGTCCCCTCATGCAGAAAAGGAGAAGACGGGGAGAAATCCCTTTGGGCTGAGTCAATTTTTTTTCTCATACATACTTCCTCACCCCCCATCCCCCACTCACTCCCCCTCATGCATCACAGCCTCATCTATACACAACCCTTCTCCATTCACCCCTATCTTCTGTCCTCTCCCGTCCTTCCTCTACAGACATTCCTAAATAATAAATAAATACATATGATTAAAATTATACATATATTGGGCCTGGTCCAAGGACTGTAAACCAGTGTTGATAAGTTTGAAGGGGAGCAGTGGAGAGATGTTCTCCTTTGACATTCATCTCACAGGATAGTTATTTGCAATTACCAGTTGTTGGTCCCTAAATGATCAGCTGTATGATGTAAAAAAAATAAATGTCAGGTATGCACTATGAAATATTCAACTAATCACAAATTAAAAGAATAATAGCAGCACTCAATGGCAGGCGCATAAGGAGAAGTAATTAAAAGTATATTGGGAATGCATTTTGGGGATATACAATTTCTAAAGACACTAAACTCTAGTCTGGTAGTAACTACAAAAAAAAAGTAGTAAAGTCAGTTTTTGCTCTCTAAATTTACTCTAATTTATATCTTCCATTCTGTGTGGTGACCACACCACTGCTGTAGAATATTTGGGTTAGCAAATGAAGTTTTCAATAATCATCTTCATCATGTCTTTGTCCATGTAGTAAAATGCTACTCTTTTGGTCTTCAAAGGAAGAATTACAAAGAATTACAAAAGAAGAGCATAATGATAGGAGACCTTTTTGTCCATAACTAGGTCAGATGCTAAGAGTAGATTGTTAAATTAAGAAATCAATAAATAAGCAAACCAAAGAATTGGCAAGCATTACAGCATATTGTTTACATGTTTATATAAATGAATCTTAAAACTTCAATCCATGCCACATTGCACTGCCTCAGCAGGAAGTTTATTCCATTCATTGACTACATGGTTGGTAAAGTTGTTTCTACCCACTCTCAAATTAGATCTAGGCCATGAAAGCTCAAGACCACCGTTTCTCTGGTATTTACTTAGTTGTATATTATAGAAAGAGAGCTATGCTCATAGTGATCCTTTTGATGTGCGTTTCTGGTGACATTTCCAATAATTATCACTCCCAAGCCTTTTCCTTTCATTATTTTGATAAGGAAATGATTATCCATTATTTAGAGCAAAGAAGGCCTATTCTTACACCCATTTCCAATATCTTGCATTTCTTAACATTGAAATTAATTTCCCACTCCCAGCTCAACTCGTATAACCTATCCAGGTCTTGTAGCAACCTACAATCCTCAATATTTCAAGAGCCTTTCATCTGTAAATAAGTTGGCATAACTGGTAAATTATCAACCACATTACTGGTTCTAATACTGACCTCTGTTGGACTTCACTAGTACCATCCTGTTTACTATTGTCCTAATGAATTAGTTTTTCGGCCTCTTATCTATTCCAGCAAATCCCTTCAAGACATCCTATATATTCCATCTTCCATAATAACTTTTTGTGAGGTACATACATATACCAAGGCTTTTTCACCCTTACAAGGGAGGTAGCCAAAAAGGAAAAGGCTTAAAATCATTCCCACCCATTCCATCCCTAAATACACTCCACATCCCTCCACCCTCCCTCTCATCTTAGCATCTCCTGGATGACGGGTCATCCCTGCACCTTGTCCACTGCCCTGAGTCAGAAGCAGTGTCGCAAGACACAGCACGTCCACAGCAAGGCTGCTTCATTAAATCGGCGACCCCCCCTCTCCGTCCCCCCATGCATAAAGGAGAAGACGGGGAGAAATCCCTTCGGGCTGCGTTAAAATTTGCTTACACATACTACCACACCCCCCATCCCCCTGCCCACTCCACCTCATGCAATCACAACATCATCCATATACAACCATTCTCCATTCACCCCTGTCTTCTGTCATCTCCTGTCCTTCCTCAACAGACATTCCCCTCTTCCCCAAAGCCCCCTTCACCCCATCCATCCACCTCATCCTAGGACGTCCCTTCATGTACACTCCCTCCACATCTGCCTTCCATACCTCTTTCACTAGTCTTTCTTCACTCATTCTTTCCATGTGTCCAAACCATCCTAATACTCATTCATCAACCCTATCTCCCAGCTCCCTTTCCACCCCTGTTCTCCTCCTCATTTCTCACTCTATCAAGCCTAGTAACCCCCATCATACTTCTCAGACACCTCATCTCAAACACATTCAAACTCCTTCCCTCTTCCTCTCTTATGTTCCATGTTTCTGCCCCATACAGTGCTGTTGGCACAATCACTCCTTCATACAGTCTCCTCTTAGCATCCATTCTCAGATGTCTATTCCTCATTACACTCTTTAATCCACCAAGGCATTTACTTGCTTCTCTCAATCTACATTCTACCTCCACCTTCACTCCACCTTTTCCTGCCACATTTGCACCCAAGTATCTAAAACTATCCACTTCCTCCAGTCGCTCTCCCTTAATGCTCACTTCCAGACTACTGCCACTTTCACCCCTTGTACACATCACCTTACTTTTACCCACATTTATCTTCAGCTTTCTTCTATCACACACTCTCCCAAACTCTGTCACCAACTTCCTCAATCCCTCCTCCGATCCTGCCACAAGCACAGTGTCGTCCCCAAACAACAGCTGGCTCACCTCCCACTTTTCTCCATTTTGTGAGGTACCATTTCAAAAGCTTTCCCTAGATCCAAGTGGATACAGTCCACCCAACCATTCCTTGCTTTGATCACACTGATTACTCTTGAATAAAAACTCAAGTTGGAAGCACAATAACCTGAAGCCAAGTCAGGTTCCCACCAGATTTTTTCTTCTCAATAATTTGATAATCTATCTTTCACATATTTTCACTACCACGATGGTAAAAAACACTGGTTTATAATTCAAAGAAACCTGTACCCACCTCTGGCTTTATATTGTACACATTTTTTTTTCTGTTTTCTGGGATTGTGTGCTTCATGCTAATTTTGGAGATGCAAAGATTAACCATCATCTAGGAGGAGCCAAGAAAAAAGGGAAGGAAAGAGGGGTGGTGAATGGGAGAGGAGGGCTGTGAAATGGGTGGGAGTGGGATTATGCTTTTTGATTTTGGCTACCTCCCTTGTAAGGGGGAAAAAGCTTTTGGTGTATGTATGTATGCTTTTTGATGAAACTGCACTGATATCTTACTTATGAGATTCTGTGCTGAGTTTGTCCAACTGGGTCATGGGTAGGGTTTGGGTTAATTCTTTAGTTTTATTTTATTATACTCCACATCTGTTTGTTTCCCCATCTATGATGTGTGTTTTCTCTTTCTCTCTTTTTGCTGTTTTGTGATGTCTTTACCTATTGTAGTTTTTCTTTTCTTGTTCTGTTGGATTTGGTTTCCCTTTTATTTTATTTTTTATGAAGAAAAATATCTCTGGTTGTATTTTCTTTGAACCTTCTATAAACACTTCTTGCTAGCTTACAGTATAGTGTTTGAGATTTTCTTTGTTGTCTCTCCTATGGATGGGCACTGGTTCTAAGTTCCCTAAAACTGATCATACAGCAAATGCATTATAACATGGCTTCAACAGAGATGTATTCATGAATATGATCAAGTTTTCTTATTCGTAATAGAAACCAACATGAGTTCTGAAACTGTCAAAACACCCTGGGCCAGCTCTAAATGCTCCTTAAACTTCTTCATAGCCTCTGGATTTGTATCTTCTTAGAATGACTGAGCCTTCTGGATACAAACATTAGACAGGAAAACAGGTTCTGGTTCTCAGATTATAGTAAAGATGCCTCTCTATTTCTTCAATGACTGAATCACAGGTGAGAGTAATTTTTTTTTTAAGTTAACCACTTTGGTATGATGACGCCCACATAGGTGTCATGAGGCACAAATTACATGAGGATGTCAGCATCAGTATCTTGATTACATATATTTTTTTGTAGTTGTACATGAGTTACCTCCATATTCTGTGAACTGGTTTGATCACATTTTCTGTGTTCATTCTCAGAGTAAAAGAGAACAAGTAATACAGCAGTGACTATATTTAATAATGCAAGTAGTGTGATGAATCGTACTTTTGGCAGCCGATGCTGCGTGCAAGAATTTGAGTCATACTGAAGTGGTTAAGGATGACACATGCTCTCCAACAGCCTTCACATTTCCAGCTTCTTTTGATAAGTCATCACAATCAACTTAGGGAAAGCCATGGGCCCATGTAATGGCATTAGTGCCTTGAGTCAATGTGCCACTTACAATATCTTATTTGATACGAGACAAGATCTTCATTACCTTTCCAGGCTTAACACCAGCACCATCACCATTTGCAGTGAAGGTGTTGGGGTCAGCTATGATCACGTACATAAACTGCACTTTACTGTTTACAACACTCATACAATCACTTGCTTGATGCACAGAGCAGAAATTATTGCAATAAATCTGAAGCCACACAGAAAGCACAAGGACAAATTATGTTATGTAAAGTACGATACAAATAGTGAACATAGGCAAGAAGGTTCAATGCAAAAAGGGAGGCATATGTTTGTTAAAGATTAGGTTCAGGTCACACACAACAACAAAATATGTAATCAGCAGGAGATAGAAACTAGATGATAAGGATATGTTCAAGACTATTTGGATCAAGAGAGACACAATTGGGGAAGAATGAGTACAAAAGAACTTGTCAATGTAGCCAAGGAAGGAATGATAAAAGTACGATCAAAAGAAGCAATTTTTTCTTAAGAATTTTAAACCAAATAGTGTAGATGGTATTGAAAATGAGAAGAGAACAAGTCAGTACAGAAAACTATGCAAGGAAACTAAAAATTGCATATGCTAATCTAGATGGTTTCCTCATGACCCCACCCATAAAGCAGTTGAAGCAACACAAGGAAAAAGCCGATCACCAAAAGAGCAGGGTAACATGATCAACATTTATTTCTTCTAAACAAGCTTCAAATACACTACAGAAAACAGAAAGATGGCCACTGACATAGGGAGTTGGGTAAAATCTCTGCTATTTTGAAGATTTACGTCTAGACTTAGGGGTTATGATCTTTCATATATTTGGCCCCAGGTGCCTTATTAACTTTATTCTTTTTCATTGCTCTTTTCTTCTAGTTTCCATTCTCCTCTCCCATCAAAGTAATTTTCTTGGCTTCTCCCACTGCTGCAATCAGACTTTCTATCCTCCTCTATATTCGACAATTCCCCAAACTATTCTACACATCTTTCCCTAACAACTTTCACTTCTATTAGCATCTGTCCATCTACACCCTTTCTCTCTACCAAACTAATCTACATTCACTCTCTTCACTTCTAAATTTTATTTCTGTTCTATTCAAAACTCTATTAAACACCTACCTTACCTTTCTTCTTGGTCTCCCTCACCTTGTGTTTTGCTTCCACTGTTTTTAGTCTACTTTTGTGGGTTCTGCAAGATGGACAGCAAAACTGCTGATTTTTCAATTCTGTCAACCTCCTCATCCTCATCAGGTGAAGCCCTGAGGGGCTGACATTTGGTCTCTGGACTGGGCCAAGTTTCTCTTTATCAACTTCAACTCTATTTCTTACACTTTTACACACATGGGGAACTGAGAACTGGTGATTCACCCCCCCCCTACTACTTTCATCCAGCAATATAGAAACAGCCCCACACATAGAAACACAACAGTTCAAAATTTCTTCATAGAAAGATCAGTGGGAGGTCCTGGGGATCACTGCCAGCCACTGTGGGGCTTCGGATTTTCCACTTAGTTCAATTTGAGGCATCCATTAATTATTCAGTACTTCCCATATGTTTTCCCATTTCTTCTTTGCAACTATTCTGTGTTTACTTTTTTCTCTCTTCATCACCCTTACTTTTTCATCTCATCATTCACTGTCTCTGTTTTAGTTTCCTTCTATTATCCTTATCACATGTACTGTCTATGCATTTTAACAGTTCCTCTTTGAAACATACCAATCCTTCCTTGATTCCTGTTCTTCCCTTGTCCTTCGGTACATCCCACACCTCTTTCAGCTTTACTCCTTTCTCCTTCTGATTTCACTTGCTCATCCTCAACTTCTCTCTGACTTCTTCCATTTTCTTCATTCTCTGTGTAACCTCCACCCTCAATATTCCTTTTACCAGATAATGATTTGACAATCCAATACCCACTCTCCTGAATGTATTTACATCCAGATCTCTTGCAATTCTCCTTTTTAAGCACCATTACATAGCCCATTAACACCATCCCAACTACCCTCCTACCAATGACATATATTATGCTACGAAAGCTTCAAATTATAATGCAGCCACATGCAATAGGAAGTCCAACTACTAACTGAAGCTATCACAATCCAGTGATTAATCACTTACAGGTACATACACAGAATAATTAGAGAGAGAGAGAGAGAGAGAGAGAGAGAGAGAGAGAGAGAGAGAGAGAGTGAGAGAGAGCAAGAGCAAGAGAGGGAGATAGGGAGGAAATGAGACTGTGTTTGTATATTATCACTGACAATTCACCAGCACTTCTATCCTTAATGGCAAAATCATGCATAGATCCACAATCATAATGGGACCATACAATAAAGTGGCAGGTGTGGGTTAGTGAAGTGTGAGGTATATATGGGAATGTGTTACAAAGGTGTGTGGAAAGGAGATCCCTTTTGAAGGAAGGTATAGGACAGGTGAAGTTTCTCCCAAAATAAGGTGTAATATAATTGTTGTTTGAGGAGCAAAGTGATGAAAGAAGTGTGCAGCCCAGCTGTCTCTTGCCAGCAGATGCAGTTGCATTTGGCCTATCAGTTGCTAATTCATAGTTAGCAGTGTTCTCAGGAGGTGGGGATGGGGTGGGGTCACCATGAAGAGTTGTTCAGGCAGCAGTTAGTTATCCTTTGAAAAGGAAAGACTTACCCACGATCAAATTTGAAAGACATATTTGTTTGCAAAACATTTCTGAAGAATCTATATACATACATACATATACTAAAGGCTTTTTCCCCCCCACAAGGGAGGTAGACAAAAAACAAAGGCATTAAAACCACTCCCACTCATTCCATCTCCACATAGTACACTCCCATCCACCCCCTTCCCTCCCTCTTATCTTGGCTCCTCCTGGATGACGGGTCATCCCTGCATCTCGCCCACTGCCCTGGATCAGAAGCAGTGTCACAAGACACAACACATCCACACAGCAAGGCTACTTTATTAAATCGACAACCCCCCCCTCCATTCCCACATGCAGAAATGGAGAAAATGGGGAGAAATCCATTTGGGCTGCGTCAATTTATTTTTCACACACACACACAGGCTCAACTACTCTCATAAAAACTCTTGACTGCTCTTAACAACTTTTCTCCTATCCCATATATCTGCAATACCTCTCACAGTGCCTTCCTGCCTAACCTGTCATAAGTCTTTTCCAAATCCATATAGGCCCAAAAATTGTCCTTACCTTTTCCTAAAGCTTTCTCACATATCAGCCTTACCACAAAAATCTGATCCATGCAACCCCTACCTTTCCTAAACCCACACTGTTCTTTTCCTAATCCTCTCAATCAAAACCCTCCCATAAGCCTTCCCAACTACAATCAACAAACTGATCCCTTTGAAACTACTACACTTACACTTGTCCCCTTTTCCTTTGTATAACAGAACTATACAGGCACTTCTTCAGCCCTCTGGCACTCTATCCTCTTTTAGACAAACAGTAAACAACCTCACCAGCCAGTCCACCATCACTGTAATTCCTTTTTTTAGACACTCCACATTCACATGACATCCATCTATACATACATATACATATATATATATATATATATATATCTATACATACATATATATATACAGGTAAACGTCGACTTACGATGGCATTAGGTTTCGATAGAGCCATCGTAAGACGATCTCATCGTAAGTCGATCCCCACTCTGTTCCGTGGTCACTGTACCTAGCCTACCTGTATATTAACCACCAGAGATACTGAATATAGCCTATTAAACATGTACAGTAGTTTATTTAATTATTTTTATCCTTTTTACCATATTCAAACACTATAATATGTATTTTCAGTATGGGACTTAAATCTCGCGGGCAGCAGCCAATGCCAGCCGTACGACGTGACGTAATAATACTCGCATCATAAAATATAGTCACCGCTTATATCGATCGTTCTCTCTTTCACTCGCGAATTTTGAAAACCACAGAGAATGGGATTTAGGGCACATTTGAGAGAATGTAAAAACACAGGGGCGACTACAATAAATATAATCAAGACGCCGATATGGCAGCGTCGCGAATCCACTTGCTCCTCATGACGCCTACGTGTGCGGCACCGTATGGAAGGGGTTAAATTATCATATCGTCGTCCTCATCGTCGTCATCGTAAAGTCGAACAATCGTAAGTCGCGGCCATCGTAAGTCGACGTTTACCTGTATATACATATATATATATATATATATATATATATATAATGAATGTTGACTAGTGTAACTGTTCATTTGGTATTGGACTCTCAGGTTACCTTGTTCTGGAAGTTCTCCATGGAGTTCCAATGCTGTGTACAGCAGTAGGTATGGGGCTCTAATCACACCCATGCAGGGTTCATTGTGGACTGGGGTATGACAAAGGTTGTGTGGGGATGACTTTTGTTGCACTGGGTTTTTGACACTAGTTCTACAACTAGGAATCCATTTGATTGGGTCCACATTTGGTAGGGTTTCCCACATGGAGACAATTCTACTCACATTAAAGACACATTGGATTATATGGGGTATTGTCTACTGGTTGTATTGAGGACTAAGAGTTCTGGGTAATCCTGATCAGTGTCTAATTTGTCTTGGCAAGACTGGAGATGAGGATCAGAGGACTGCAGTATGTTTAGGAAAGTATTATATCTTACTGGTGTAGCTGAAGTAGCTGATAGCTTTAGCTCTGTTTAATCTACTGTAACAGCAGTGGTACTTATCATTTCATTCATTTGGAGGAGTAATTATAGACCCTAAAATATTGACTGCATAAAACTTATGCGGCCAATAACCTATACAGGGAAAGTGAAGGGAAGGGAAGAAAGAGGGGAGAAAGTTGGGTAGGGGGGAAAGGACATAGCAAGAGAGATATATAGGAAAGGAGAGAGAGACAGAGAGAGGGAGGGATGAGGAGAGATAGGAAGAGGAAAAAAAAGGAGGCAGAGATAAATCACTTCCATCTACCATATTCTACTTAGAAGGGTAAGGTGAGACAAACTAGATCTCTATGAAGAGTTCCTGTGATAACAAAGCAGTCAGTCCTACATGAGGTTCCTGTCACTCACCTTAGCCTTGCAGGAGGAACAATGATATAGTCATTATTCAGGGAGCGGGTAAGGGACTTGGGGGATGACCCTCTGCTGTCTGTGATGAGAGCTGAGCGAGGTCTTGTATCGCGGAAGGCAGAAAGGCTCTCCTCCCACTCCTAACCATAACAACCAGTGATCATTACTAGTAAATCAATTCTTAGAAGTCAGTCTCCCTTAACCCATTCAAACTGGTGGCATGCCATACAGATCTTGCTGCAGCAAATGAAGCAACACAGGATTTCACTCTACAGAGAGGTGCCACCTGACCAGAATGAAGTTTCATTTGATCTTTACATTCTTTAGTCTGGTGTCTGTTCCTCACCTGAATAAAATTGTCTGGCATTTTTCACAACAAAATCTATATGGTCAACCATGGCAGAAGGGATTAAGAAGCATAATCTTATAAAAATAAATAAACATATAAATAAGTAAATAATTATGGAAATGCCAATTACATATCTGGATGTTGAATGAATATATATTTCTATTCATCAATTCAAATACTTATTAAAATTATAGACAAAAAATATATAAAAATAAAAAAGTAACACAAAGAATGACAAACTTAAAATTAAAAATCTTTCAATATTCATAGTAACTAAGGTATACTGAAAAGAATATCTGATGAGTCTAGGTACCCACTAAGTAATTAACTTTCAATGATAAAAATAGATCTGCACTCAAATCTATTTCAATCAACCTGAGAAAGGGATCACACCTGCCCTTTTCTCAATGCATGTGACTGGTAGGAAGTGGGGGTGAAGTAAGCTGGGAATTGACCAAAGCCCTTTCCACAGTGCTATTAACCAATGACATACATCTGATGAGGGTCAGGGAGGGGCTTATACATCAAGTTAATAATTCAAATGAAGTGCAGGGTAGTGCTGTAAATATTCTACAATGGTTTTAAGAAATCAAAAGTCAAAATTCTGTACACCTATTTCCAGTTATAAAAAAAACTATAATACAACACAACATGATGAATCCAATTACTATGGTGTGAACTCAATCTTGTATACTATCATTCAGCATTATAAATTCAATTTCAGAATTTGATTACACTGGGATGATGTATTTTTCTATTCAAAAGGCTTCCATGTTTTCTTCCCTTAACCAGACATGTATTTCCACAAAAATGTTAAGAACATAATTTTCATAAACACCTACAGAACTTCAAATGTAATTAAATATTCTGACACGGAAAAGACTGAAAATTATAGCTTTGACTTATGTGTCTGTAGGTAGCTTTTCTGACAGACTTGGGAACTGCATCTACTGCAGAAAGATTGGAAGCAGAAGGTAATTATGGAAAAGGTTTATGTGCTTACTGTGAGAAATAAAACATCAAGGTGAATGCATTCCCAATTAGTAAATCAAAAAGACGACAACAATTTTATCGCTCAAAAGCATTAAAGAAAATTAATATCTTCACAACTTTTTGAAAATAAAATCCTTTGAAAAGACACACATAAAGCAAACACAGAAATTCCATTTGAAATATAAAGAAGCACAATGATGACAGCAAAATCATCAAATCAAATTTCAAACAATAAGACGACAACAAATGCAAACAACAAAACTTCTAAATCATACCGATATGTGATTTTGTCAAGTCTTTTAACAACTAGGTGATATTTAATGTATATCACAACAGTAATTAATTCATAAACAGGGGTATGGTCATACAAGTATCAACATAAATTTTCCATGAACATGATTTTCAGATACATATCTAGATCATTACAATCATACAGACTAATAATTCATTTTAGGAATGAAGATAAAATTTCTTTCATCCTGTCTTGATAGCTTTCACTTACCTGAGGTTTGGCATACAAATCATCATCATGTGAAGCTGCTTGGAAGTGCCCATATAAGGATGAAGCTTGAGAGGATCTCAAGGATGAGTTACCTGAAGTGGAAGAAGATGGACCACCAGACATTTCCTTCTTGTCTGATGGAAGTGGAGGAAGTGGAGAGCTAGAAAAGATATTCATACATAGAGTGATTCTGTACAATTCTCTTCTGGAAAGTATCACAAATATATCATGTTTCATTACTTAAGACATCACGGATAAATCACAAATCTGTTTATGTTAAAGACTGTTGTACAAGCAAACTAAGCTATCATGAAGAACAGATACAAAACGGTCTAGCAGAAGGGATATTTTAGTAGTGCCCATGATGCATGACAGACACAATATGCACGATGGTCAACACCACTAGACGCAGATGGGGAAGGGATTGAAACTAGCATAATGAACAAAGGGGTCTCATACGAATACCTAAAAGGGGAAGGGGTAGCCATCACCATAAATAATCACAGAAGCTGGGTCATCATACTATAACCACCTTACACTAACTTGCAGGAGATTTAATTGATCTAGAAACTCAGTCCAAATGACTGAGTAATTTTCTTGGTAGGGTAGGGAAATTATCCCAGAGAAAATTGGAGAACCCTGAAGACAAGTACAATGAACTGAAATCTAAGATCAACGAACAAACTACATGGGGATACTAGAGGAGAAAAACCTCTGTCAAGTTAGTGTACAGTGTATTATAGTAGCTACATCTCGCCTCATACAATTCATACAAACCTGCCAGAATCTTGCTTGTCTTTCTCAAAATGCCATGAAGCTGACCCATCACCGCTTCTCCCGTCTCCCTCATGGCCACCAAGTGAAACAACAACCCCCAAGCTTTAATCATGAGGTCATTCCTCAAGTAACAGGAGGGTCTCATTCAAGTCCAATCAAAATATAAACTAAATTGACCTAACAATAACATTCCTATGGAAAAGTGTTTGAATGAAGAAGAATGTCCATCTTAAAGTCCTTCCCCATACTTAATAATCGATCCAATTCTCCTAAATTCTTGGGCTGGGTCAGAGTCCGCACGCCTATGGGTGTGCGGAGTCGATTGAAGGCTGGAGGAGGAGCGTTGAGACTGAGGGGTTGAGCACATCTTTCGTACTTTGGTACGTAAGCCTTCAAACACCTGAATAAAAATAAAAGATAATTAGAGGCAATTTTCATATAAAACTATCTACCTAAGTGTAGTGTACAGAAAGGGGGTATGCTTATGGGGTCCTTCTTTTATTCTCCAACTATCATTACTTGTTTTAAGTTCATGTATAGTGTCAACTTGAGTTGTACCATCTACTCTAGTATAAGAACTTGTGTATATGTGTTGAACACTATTTTTCACATCCTTCAGACAAGTTTTCTTTCTTCTTAACTTGTATCCACAACACTGCTATATCCTCCTATCCCAAATCAAGAAATATTCTCTATCAACTCTGTCAATCTTTTTCAATTATCTAAACCCCCATCACAGGGGATGATCAAAAAGAGGTACAGTCACAGAAATTATAAAAAACAAGGTCAAGAGAACAACATAAAGAAGGGACAGCAGTAGTGGAAATGTACTATCATTACTATGTGAGTAGACTTTAACCACTTCAGTACGAGTCAAATTCTCGCACGCAGCATTGGCTGCCATATGTCCGATTCATCACACTACTCATATTTTAAAATATAAAGTCACTGCTGTATTACTCATTCTTTTTTACTCTGAGTAATAATAAACACAGAAAATATGGTCAACTCAGTTCAAAGAATCCAGGGGTGACTCATGTACAACTACAAAAAAAGTACATAATTAAGATGCCAATGCTGGCATCTTCATGTAGCCACTCGCACCTGATGATGCCTAAGCAGACATCATTGTGCCAAAGTGGTTAAACTCTAACAGAAATATGAATGTGTCTGATCTGTAGGGGCATCCCAAAATACACTATGTACCCAAGTGGTGATGCTTTAAACCATTCAGCCAGCAAGTATCCCCCATATAATAATGCATTTAAGTAATTCAATTACCATCTAATCAACTAACCTCAATTAATCTCTTGTGTAGAGGCTGATTGGCTGCTGGGGCAATCTTGCCATGAAGCTCTAGAGCTACTTCGAGAATCATAGTTTGTTCTGAAATAAGGCCTTTGAGTTTGGTAACATGTTCAGTGAATTCTGGATTGATGAGAAGGTACTCAGAGCCAAAGAAAGCCTCCTGGTATTTGGCAATTCCACCATTGACAGCTGCATCAATGGTACCCTGAAGCCGCATTGTGAAAGGCTGGATATTATCCTGGAATATCAAATAGTTCAAGTTACAAGGGTACTCCAAATTCTATGAATAGAGATGGATAAATAAAAGTTGACAGTGACAATCTGATTATTAAAATTGGCTTCTAATCAATATGATAATCTACTTTATGTCACTAATTTTGTTGTTTGATTAGTGAATATTCAGCAAGTAAAGCTTCTATATGAATTTTAAGCATAACATATTTTTAATAAATATATACATAATTTAAAAACAGTTGACATGCAGACCATGATTAATTTGAAACATCTCTTAGCTTTTACATCAACTCTTTACAATAGATATATATATATAGATATATATATATATATATATATATATATATATATACTTTTTTCCATTTTCCATTTCACTTTAAGGTTCTAGAAAAACAAACATGGGGAATGACTTGCAAACATAAATCCTACTCACCTGTTGGTTAACTCTGTAATGGTTGATCATTTGCCTTATATGTGAATTGTTCTTATGAACTGTTTCACATGCATACTGTGGTGGACTAAGCTGCTCCACTCTCTGTTCCACAACTTCAAACCACTTCAGGATACCAGGTAGCTCACTTTCAGTGACATAGGTGATACGCTCAATCCATAAATTCTGCATCCATACAAAAGACATTGAGAATTGGTGCATGGAAAAATGAAAACTTTATGAAGTAATACTTTTTTGACTACACAAAAAGTAACAGTGAAACAACCTTTGTAACAACTAGGTAAATACACACCTTCCCAAACTCTGTCACTAATTTCCTCAATCCCTCCTCTGATCATGCCAAAAACGCAGTATTTCCAGCAAACAACAACTGGCGTATCTCCCACTTTTCTCCATTTTCTTTAACCATTTCCAATACCCAACCCATTACCCTTGCATTTACCTCTCACACCAACCCAACCATGTATAAATTGAACAAGGTGACATACATACACACACACACACACACACATATATATATATATATATATATATATATATATATATATATGCATTGCTACATGTGGTAGAGGTCAAGGTGATGGCAGTTTGAACCCTGCAGTCATCAAGTTGGACACATGGTTCATTAAATTCCAAGCTACAAAGTCTTCTGTAAGAGGCACCATCCTAACCGATTCAGGGAGCTTATGACGCTAAACTGAATCATCATCATGTATATATATATATATGCATATGTATGTATATGTATATGTAAGTATATAAATAAGTTTTTATGTGTTTACCTAATTGTAGTAAGAAGGAGAGGGGTAATACTCATGGGGTCCCATTGCCTACTCTCCAGTTCATCATAGCTAGCTTCAAATTCATATCACATGTACATGTGTATGTATGCACTATACATTATACACAAGAATGAAAGAGCTGTAAATCTTACCTTGACTTCATTTTCTTTGTCAGGTTGTCCTCTGTAGGTAGGTCTGTCATATGTAAAATGCTTGATGTGGTTCACCATATAGTATTTCAAAATTCTTTCATCCACTTCTCCACCATCAAACTCTGGCTTCGGTGCTGCTACTGGCTTAACTGCACATATCTGAACAAAATATTAAAGGTAATTCATTAACTTATTATCATTATATTTTTAATCACAACTAAAGGCCTCTTCCCCGATTAAAAGGGAGAGCCAGCCAAGGCATGCACCCACCCCTAACCTATCTCACATCCATGTGTTTTCCTTTTCATCTTGGCTCCTGATAATTGCAGGGCCATCCTTGTCCTCCACCCACTGGTTGGTTAAGGAACAATGCAGCAAGACACAGAATCTCCACAGCAAGGACTGACAGCCAAAGCTGGTTCACTCCCAGTTTTATTCTCTCATCCACTCGTGCAAATACAGAGCAGACAAGAAGATATACCTTCAGATGGCATCTATTTCTTATCCATTCACCTGTCTTCACTTATAACTATCGCTTACTTCTTCCCTTCTCTGCTTGAAAGATATTCCTCTTGTACCCAAAACCCCCCTCACCCCATCCATTCATCCCATTCTCAATCTTCCCCTCAATTTCACTCCATCTACCTCTGCCTTTCACACTTTTTTATTAGTTTCTTCATTCATTCTCTCCACATGTCCAAACCATCCCAGTATTCTTTGATCAACCATAACTGCCAAATTTCTTTCCAGCCCCACTCTCTAACTCACCTCCTCATTTCTCCTCTATCCATCCTTGTAACCCTCCACCACACTTCTGAAATACTTCATCTCAAGCACATTTAGAGTACTCCTTTCTGTCTCCCTTAAATTCCAAGTCTTACCCATCCAGTGTTGTGGGCACAGTCATCCCTTCATAGTATCCTCTGCATTGTTCCCCATGTACCTATTTCCCATAAAAAAATTCATTCCCCCAGACATTTACTAACTTCCCTTTCTCTGCAATTTACCTCTACCCTCAGTCCTCCACTCTCTGCTACAAGGGACCCTAAATATTTACACCTCATTACTTTCTCTAGACACTCTCCTTTAAAATTCACCTCCAACTCAATGTCACCCTCTCCCCTTGTACATCTCCTCATCACCTTACTTTTGCTTGAATTAACTTTCAGCTTTCATTTCTTACATATCTTCCCAAACCCTGCCATTAACTGCTTTAGTCTCTCCTCTGACCCTGCCAAAAGCATAGTGCTCTAAAAGTATAACAAGAAAAGGGATTTATGGCCTCTCGACACAGGGTGTTTGTAACAAGCTCACCTGAATATACTGACTATCTGAGGATCTGATGGCATCATCTGGTGGAGTGTTGTGGGACAAAAGTTTAGCTTGGGGAAATTCATTGGTGATACGCTGAGTAAATGCTGTTATTTGCTCATATTCCAGTCCACGGTATATGAAGACTTTGTTCTGTAAATGGAAGATATATATAAGCAACCCTTCATTCCTCTTCATGTTTTATACATGAGAAAAGCCCTATGGTTTAATGAATACAAATATAACAAATGTCTATTTAACTATTTAGCTGCCAAATACCAAAAGCTTTTCATTTCTCTGAGTGTAATAAGAAATAACATGCTTCAACCCTGTCAACAAACATTCTATCAAGACCCTTTCTGTCAAGGAACTATCCCTCAGAACAACAGAATCATCTTACTTTATCCTGAACTGAAATCTATTATGGATTGTGTTAATACATCTTAATATCACAAAAATTTCTGCCTGCTTACCCTGACAAAGAGAGGTAGACCAAATCCATAGAATCCTACTCTGAAGTATTCGTTGTCATATCTGCCACCTTTCAAGATTTTTTCGTAGAACTCTGCTTGCTGTTTCAAGACTTCACTGAGCTTTTTGTAATCGAAGATGTGTAATTTGTACTGGACTGCCAACTCCTCCAGGAGTGGAATACCTTCCTCCCAGCACTGTCAAGTATAATGTGTTAAGGTTCTTTTAATGTAAATACTAAGACCAACGAAAATAATCATGTTTTCATCATCAAACATACATACATACATATACCAAGGTTTTTCCCCCCTTACAAGGGGGGTAGCCAAAAAGAAAAAGGCATAAAATCATTCCCACCCATTCCATCCCTGAATACACTCCACACCCCTCCACCTTCCCTCTTATCTTAGCACCTCCTGAATGACGGGTCATCCCTGCACCTTGTCCACTGCCCTGGGTCAGAAGCAGTGTCGCAAGACACAGCACATCCACAGCAAGGCCGCTTCATTAAATTGGCGACCCCGCCTCTCCGTCCCCCCATTGCATAAAATGAGAGGCCGGGGAGAAATCCCTTCGGGCTGCGTCAAATTTTGCTCACACATACTACCTCACCCGCCATCCACCCGCCCAATCCACCTCATGCAATCACATCATCATCCATATACAACCATTCTCCATTCACCATATACAACCATTCTCCATAATCATCAAACAAAATAAAATAATTATACATACATATGTATACCAAAAAGCTCTTTCCCCCTTATAACACCTAGCTAACCTACCACTTCTCTTCATTCTCACTCATTTCAACCCTCCACCACTTGTGTATTTACTTCCCTTCCCACACCATCAATCAATCAATCAATCCGTTGCACCAGGTCTCTCTTTCAGGAGACCCATGGCTCCCTGGATCTCCAAATGGAGATGAGGAAATTGACAGAGCTTGAAGATGGGTAACAGGGAGATGACCTTCTCTGATGTCCTTTTCGCAAAATCACCTTGTGTAGGTACCCAATGTCTCCCTTCAATCATACATTAAAACTCATAAGCAACACAAATTAAACTTACTTTGCCTTTGTCAAAATAATTAACAATCTGCCTGTAAATCTGTTCTTTACGTTGTGTTTCTGTCTGAGCAGGATACAGATGATCTGCATGCAACATACGATTGCTCCATGATAACTGAGCTGCATGTAACTGCAATGTAAATGCAGCTTCTGTGTAGTTCCCTACTGGCAAGTGAAGGTCATGAAGTTTGTAAATATATCTTACATACATTTCTTGCCTGTTGATTTCATTCTTGTAGAAGTTCTGAAAGAAGAAAGAAAAAGTTACATGTAGTTTTAAAACAATTCATTGTATTCCAAACAGTTGATGAATCTAAAAGCTCAGTCTATCTATCTGTCAGGAACATACCCATTCCTCCTCAATTCCTATTTTTTTTTTTATCCTTCAGTACACCTCAAAATTCTCTCAGCTTCAACAGATGTTCTTTTTCTTTTTCACTTAATTTACTCACCTTTAGCAATTCTCTGCCACCTCTATTTTTCTTCCCCCTTTTGCTCTGCCTCCACTCTCTATATTCCTTCCACCAGATAATCATTCAACACTACACTCCTCTCCCCTGAATATATCTACATCCAGAACTCTCCTAATCCCCCCTTTATATACCAATACAGAGTCCATTAATGCCCTCTCAACCACCCTTTCCCATGTATACTTATGCTTGGCTCTCTTCTTAAACACTAGATTTCCTACCATCATTCCCTTTCTAAACACATTACCATCATCACTCCATTTTAGTCCTTACCTGACACCACAAACCTCAGCCATTACTTCATCTATTAATTCATCTCCTACCCTAGCAATTAGATCTCCCATCACCATATTTACATTACTCCCAAAACTCTCTATACACTCATTTAAATCTATCCAAAAATCTTGCCATTCCTCTTCATTTTTCTCACTACCACCGGAACCACGTGCACTTACAAAACCACATCTCCCATCCTAATTTCACCTTTACCAACATCAACCTCAAAGATACTTCTCTCAACTATGCCATACACTTTCAAAACTTGTCACTTATTGGCAGAGGCACTCCTTCCCTTCCTTACCCACTCATCAATCCCGACACCCTCCCCATCATACTTCTAAATTCAAACCCACCACTCCTTTTCAATTTAATTTCACCTAGCACTAATATTTCTTTCTCACAAACTGCCAATCTCATCCCTTTTACTCTTGTCTGCACCACAATTGCACATATTAATAATGCAATTACCTCAGTTTGGGTTGAAATCTTCATAGAAAGAACATAGAATGCAGAATCCCAAGTCCCATCACTCCATCCCATTTACTTGCATTTTATGACACACATGGGGAATGTGATGGCAAAATTCTTCCCCTCCCCTCCACAAGGGAATCCAGAAGATGTAAAGTCACAGAAGTAATAAAGGACAAATTCAAAGGAATAGCATAAAAGAGGGAATACTGTAGTACAAAAGCATCATTATTCCTTTATGAGGAGGGTGGGGTGTCAATCAGATCAAACAGAGGAGACTAAACTGGTCCATATGACTTACCAGAAGGTTTACTGTACAGCTCATCCTCTTGTCACAGTTCTCATCACCCTGCATGACATTTCGGTAATCTAGCAGACGCTCCAAAAGTCTTGTCACTGAATTGATAAAAGCAGTTCCACTATCTCGCCATACTGGGTCATCAGAGCGCACTCGTTCCAAAAGTCTATTTCAGGGTAAAAGAGCATGTTTTAAAATGATTGACAAAGCTCAAAACTGTAGTTTTAATAGGACTGAGGTCATCTAGATTTGAAAAACATTTGAATGGTAAATATCACACAAGATAAAAAAAAAGTTTTGTCAAATAAATCAAAGTTATACTAGTGAGTTTCTGTTTATTTCAGTACTTTTTTAGTCAATACTTGATTATATAAATAAAAAATAAAAGGTTAAATACTACCATTCCTCAAGAAACTGAGCTAACATCACTCTAAAGTACTTAAGCCACTACTATCTCTTACAGAATATATGGTTCCCTACCAGTTTCAGTTCTACATTCTTATATAAATAGAAAAACATAATATAATGCCAAATCAAACTAATATTTTTACAATACTTTGAAGATATTAGTTATCATATAACTATAAGAACTACACTATGATGCTTACAAAAGAATAAATGTCATTGTAACCTGTAAGTGTAACAACTGTCAAACATCTATTCTGACTACTACCAAATTATTTAATCAAATTAACCATTTTGATGCAAAGATCAAAGCTGGGCACATTCTTAGGTGCATCCCTCAGTGTCCTGACTATACGTGTGTCAGTCAGGACACCGAGGGACAATCCTAGGAATGCATCAAGGAATGCCCCCAGCTCTGGCAAAGATCTACTTAAACTGCCATAAGACTTCATTGCCCTTGGGGCAACCCCCCCCCCCCCCCCAAAAAAAAAAAAAAAAAAAAAAAAAAAAAAAAAAAAAAAATCTAATCTTTGAGAAATGCTTTCCTACACAGACTACCAAGACTATTATAGAAAGAATGCAAATCAAATAAAAGCATCTTATAATGATACTGAGATCATATTCTCCTAACCATAAGGAAATATACTTTTATATAAGGTCACATCATGCACTTGTTCTACATTTGACAAAAAAAAAAAAAAAAAAAAAAAAAAAAAAAAAAAAAAAAAAAAAAAAAAAAAAAAAAAAAAAAAAAAAAAAAAAAAAAAAAAAAAAAATCAAGGTGAAATAAAGATCACTAAAAATAGAGAATATGTCAATATTCATATACATGGGATTCATACAAGTTACATACAAAAAGTTTCAGATTTCTTTACAATAGCATGATCTAGTCAGGCAAACAGACTTGATGCAGTTTCTGTACTTACACAGCACTTAAATGTTCCCTAAGTCCAGACATGGAATTAAACAAAAGATTTAAGTCCATCCATAGCTCCATTTACAATTTATATTACATATAAATCTTAAAGTTCATAAAATATTACACAAACACACAATTTTTCATACAGATGCACAAATACTTGGAATAGATTAGAATATATAGGTTTACCAACTATGACATCCCTATCATATCTAAATACATACACACATATAACAAAGACCCTTTCCCCCTTACAAGGTAGGTAGCTAAAACACAAAGGCATGCATAAAAATCACTTCCACCAATTTCATCCCCACATACTCCACTCCCATAAAGCTATATATGAAAAGGCTTATTCTCCCTTATAAAAGGAGATAGCCAGC
Source organism: Oratosquilla oratoria (assembly GCF_046742065.1). NCBI lineage: Eukaryota > Metazoa > Arthropoda > Malacostraca > Stomatopoda > Squillidae > Oratosquilla > Oratosquilla oratoria. The sequence goes on along the minus strand of NC_134819.1, from coordinate 36,494,832 downwards.
CAAGGCATGCACCCACCCACATTCATTCCATTCCCATTTGCTTCCCTTTTATCATGAAACTCATCTATCTCCAGCCCAATGCCTTATCTTAGCTCCTTGTGGATGAAGGGTCATCTCTCTCCCCTACCCACTGCTCAGATCAGAAGTAATCCAGTAAGACACAGCACGTTCACATCAGGGCCAGCCATTTCATTTACACAGCAACCCTCCCTCCTCTTCCCCTTATACAACATATACTATTCCCTTCAAGGATTTTTGATCTGGCTATTGCCAGATGATCTTGTTCATCATTGAGAATCTCCTCAATGCTTTTGTGGGTTAAAATGCAAACAGTAATAACTATTTTAAAGTTAAAAAATAAAATTCAAACTGGTGACTTACATAGTATTAAACAGCTGTCTATATTCATCATCCCCTTTGTTTTCACTGATAAGGATATCCAGTTTGTCAATAAGTTCAGTTTCCACCTGTAAATTAGAATCAAAGAATTATATATAATTCACCAACACTATACTGGGGTATTGACTTCATTAAGATTACAGTAAATACTTCAGGAATGGGTTTTGGGGCACCTTATGGACCTAAGTCACACATCACATATCATTTGTCTATGTTAGATCAAAATCTCTAATCATAAAGGAAAGATTTGATGCTTTTGTATTTCTCTTGTCCCTCCTTTATGATGTCCCCTTGAACCCATTCTTTACCACTTCTATGGCTACCTTTTCCTTTTCTGTCCCCCTGTATTTACCTAGTTGCATTTTATGGGACGAGAGCTATGCTCATAGTGACCCGTTTTCGTATCTCTCCACATCCAGTTTATTCTTAAAATCATGTATAGTTTGGGGATTCACTGTTTCTTCGTTTAGTTTGTTTCAAACATCAATCACTCTATGTGGGAAGCTATTTTTTTTTTTAGGTCTCTTCTGTAGCTGTCTTTCTTTTTTTATAGTTTCTTTTTGTGTCCTCTTGTTTCTCTTTTGTCCCACTTTAATAAGTCATCTCTATCAAGAATTTCCAACCCTTTCATAATTCTGTAAATGGTCAACAAATCACCTCTTTCTTTTCTCTGTTCCAGTGTTGACAGATGCAATTTCTCCAATCTTTGTTCGTATGGCAAATTTGACAGTGTTGACAGTGTAGATGCCATTTTTTCACTGCTCTTTCAATTCTTTCTAATTTTCTTATGTTCTTCTTTGTGCTAAGTGCCCGCAGTGGTAAACAAAGAATGCCACAACATGTTCCAGTGTATCATAAAAGGTAACTGAGAGGGACAGAGTGACAGGGCTATGGTTCTTGGACACTATATTCTTTTCCTATGAAATATCAAGGCATAAGAGGGTCTAGAAGGATGACTCCAATTAGAACCCTAGTAACCAGGTCATATGTGTGTGGATGTAATATGGATGACAGTAATAGGGAAGAGATTGGTAGTTTGTGAGAAGAGAGATATATGTATTTGTGTTAAGTGAAATGAAATTATTATTCCCCTACTATAGGATCATAAGAAACAAAAAGGAGTCCTACAAGTGAAAGGAGAGACTAGTGGGAAGTGGAATGAGGGAGAGTAAAAGTTAAAAAGTGCTTGAAACTCCTCTATGAGGAGTCTCTAAACATATATGTATATATATATATATATATATATATATATATATATATATATATATATATATATATATATATATATATATATATATATATATGCAGAAAAAACCACTGGGAAATAAGAAGCTTAGTCCGAACGTTTTCGTCTATTTAAGACATTATCAAGGAATACACAGTTACAGAGACAAAGGTGGATATATATACATAAAGTAAAAGACAAGCTAGGAACATGGGAAGTACACACAAGATGCTTCACAATCAGGTAGAGCCGATGTTTACATATACGGACGTTTGGTCCATGACGTTACGTCACCCCCGCTTAGTAGCACTTGGAGAAGTTCTTACAATTTTATCAATAACAAAATCATCAAGTTTAAATAATCCTAAACTTAAATTGATATTATGGTCAAAGGTTTGTTTAATATGACTGGATTCGATGATGTTTCTTTCTAATAAGGATCTACAAGAAATTATTACATTCGAATTATCCCAGTCAATAGGATGATTGTGGTCTCTTACATGGACAAAAAGGCCACTGGAACTTTGCCCACTCCTTTTTGTCCATGTAAGAGACCACAATCATCCTATTGACTGGGATAATTCGAATGTAATAATTTCTTGTAGATCCTTATTAGAAAGAAACATCATCGAATCCAGTCATATTAAACAAACCTTTGACCATAATATCAATTTAAGTTTAGGATTATTTAAACTTGATGATTTTGTTATTGATAAAATTGTAAGAACTTCTCCACGTGCTACTAAGCGGGGGTGACGTAACGTCATGGACCAAACGTCCGTATATGTAAACATCGGCTCTACCTGATTGTGAAGCATCTTGTGTGTACTTCCCATGTTCCTAGCTTGTCTTTTACTTTATGTATATATATCCACCTTTGTCTCTGTAACTGTGTATTCCTTGATAATGTCTTAAATAGACGAAAACGTTCGGACTAAGCTTCTTATTTCCCAGTGGTTTTTTCTGCATATTATTTTCACGTGTGCCTTGTGAATTACTGCAATATATATATATATATATTTATATATATATTTATATACACACATATATATATATACATATATATATATTTATATATATATATATATAAATACAAATATAAAAAAGACCAACCTGCTTAAAGTTGCCCTTTGCTTGCTGCTCTGCTTGCATCATGTCAAAGAAAATAGGAAGGGTGGCTTTACGCAATTCAGGTTCAGGTACAAGTGTTACTTCCAGGAAGGGTCCCACCATTCCCGGAATGAAGTGAAGTCGATGCTCATCTGCAACAAATGGATATTCGGATTTGCAATGTCATGAAGCTAATGAGGTATTATACATATATATGTGTGTGTGTGTGTGTATGTGTGTATGTGTATTTATCTTGTTGTATCTTACGGGAAAGGGAACTATGCTCATGATGTCCCATCTTTGTACCTCGCAGTGTCTAGTTTGCTCTTAAATTTGTGTATAATTTTTGCACACACTATTGTTTCATCCAGTTTGTTCCAGAGATCCAACGCTGTGTGTGGAAAACCTTTTTTTTTCGGGTCTTTTCTATACCTGTCCTTTTAGAGCTTCTTTTCATGTCCCTTTGTATTTCTCTTATCCCAATTTAGTAAGTCCTCTCTATCAAGGGCTTCCATGCCTTTCATGATTCTGTAGATGGTCAGCAGGTCACTTCTCTCTCTTCTTTGTTCCAGAGTCGGTAAATCCAATTTTGAAAATCTCTCCTCATATGACAGGTTTGAAAGTGTTGGGGCCATCTGGATTCTTTCAATTTTCTTTATATTCTGTTTGGTACTGGGTGACCATAGTATTGCAGCATACTCCAGTCTAAGCCTTATTAGTGTGACTAGTATTTCTTTTTACCATTTCTTCGTCCAAATAGGTAAAGGCTACCTTTATTGATCTTAGCAAATTGTAGGATTCTCTAACAATTTTTTTACCTATCTATTAGGGGACATATCACATGTAATGATTACTCCCAGGTCTTTTTCAGGTCCCACTTTCTTTACTTCCTTTGTCCCAATTTTATACAGTGCTGATATTCTTTTTTATACTATTTCCAAATTCCATTATGCTACATCTCTTGATGTTGAAGTCTACTTCCCACTTGTGACTATATTTCCAAACTTTGTTCAGGTCTCTCTGCAGTGATTCACAATCCGTTTCAGTATTCACTTTCCTCAGCAATTTAGCATTATCTGCAAAGAAGCTCATGTAACATTCCACATCTTCATCCATGTCATTCACATAGATGGCAAATATTATTGGAGCCAATACTGATCCCTGTGGAACTTCACTAATCACCTCCTCCCAAGCTGAACTTTTTTCTCTGAGCACTACTTTCATTTTCTTTCCATGCAAAAAAAAAAATCCTCCATCCAGTTTAGTAGTTTACCTTGTATCTCTCCTATGTTTTCCAGTTTTTTAAATAATTTTTTGTGGCACTTTGTCAAAGGATTTTTGTAAGTCTAGGAAAGCACAATCAGCCCATCCATCCCATGTGTGTGCATGTATTTACCTAGTTGTATTCTATGAGGGGACGTCCTAGGATGAGGAGGATGGATGGGGTAAAGGAGGCTTTGGGGAAGAAGGGAATGTCTGTTGAGGAAGGACGGGAGAGGACAGAAGACAGGGGTGAATGGAGAATGGTTGTATATGGATGATGTTGTGATGCATGAGGTGGAATGGGATGGGGGGTGAGGTAGTATGTGTGAGCAAAATTTGACGCAGCCCGAAGGGATTTCTCCCCGTCTTCTCCATTTATGCAATGGGGGGACGGAGAGGGGGGGTCGCCGATTTAATGAAGCGGCCTTGCTGTGGATGTGCTGTATCTGGTGACACTGCTTATGACCCAGGGCAGTGGACAAGGTGCAGGGATGACCTGTCATCTAGGAGGTGCTAAGATAAGAGGGAGGGTGGAGGGGTGTGGAGTGTATTCAGGGATGGAATGGGTGGGAATGATTCTATGCCTTTTCCTTTTTGGCTACCTCCCTTGTAAGGGGGAAAAAGCCTTGGTATATGTATGTATTCTATGGGAAGGGGAGCTATGCTTGTGGTGTCCTATCTTTGTATCTTGCAACATCTAGTTTGTTCTTAAATTCATGTATAGTGTTTGCACACAGTATTGTTTCTTCCAATTTGTGTGTGTGTGTGTGGGGGGGGGGTCACAATGAGTTACTTTACTGGGTGACACCAACCCAACATTGTATGATGAAACAGAACTGGAAGTTTTGATCATATCTTGTCTTAACATAATAAGGGATAGCTGTATTCACTCTTTCTTCCTGCTTGGAGTGTTAGTCACAAGCTATACATTCATTCAAACAGCTGCCAGATTTTACTAGCTATCAAGTGACCATGCTCTTTACACTTACCAAGGTTGTGCCACATAGATAAAATCTGAAAGCCCATGAGGACACGCATATCATTATAGCGTTCGAGGACTTTGTGCCGCTTCTGTTGAGAGAACTGCTCAAGCTGCAAGCATGGCTGAGTCAGGAAACCCACTGCCAAATTCAGGTAAGTGCTCCACAGCTAGGGGAAAACAAGAAATGCAAGCATCATGAACAACCTTTTAATATGACAAATAGAAAAGATACACATATAGATTTCATTTCATATTCCATGAAAATAAATATTTCAGCATTGAGATCTAGTGAATCCCTTGTCCTCATTAAAGAGGAGACAGAGAGAAGCAGAAAGAGTGAGGGGTGTGGGAAAAAGATGAGAGCAAAGAGAAGAAAAGGGAAAAGGGAGAGGAGAAAGGGAAATGTAAAAACGGGAAAAGGAGAATGGAGAGAAGACTTAGAAATACTCTCACACTAATACAAAACAGATATTAGTCCAATATGCCTTCCCAGAGATATCTATGGGAGGGTTCCAATCAGTGAAAATTAAAGCATCAATCATTATTATTATTATTATTATTATTATTTCATCATAACTGAAAAAGGGGAAAAGTGCACACACCTGATTATCAAAGTTTCCTTGTTTGAGGAATGACAAGATAAGTGGCTGAGCAATTTCCTGCATGGCTGTAAGAATGGTGTGGTTGGTGACCATTCTCATAACAAACCAGTCTGGTGGGAACACTGCAGTTTTGACCAGATCAGCCAAAAGAATGATTACAGAGTGTAGCAGGTGGCGCAAGTTGTGTGTCCCATGGTTACTATGGAACTCCCACAGTCGTGCATAATGCTTTTCGTTCATCAACTGGAAGACCCCCATCAGGCAAGCCACGAATGTTCCCTGCAGGAGTAATGATTCAATAAAGAACTGTTTATGAAACTTGTTATCAGCAAGCTTCCATGATGGATGCTGCAGATCTGTGAACCCATATATATATATATATATATATATATATATATATATATATATATATATATATATATATATATATATATATATAAACTATAATGTATATTCACATAGCTGAATGAAAACAAAACTAATAAAAGCTCACTAATAAATTATACAAAACTAAACCTATAGCTATATTTCTTACAAATCTAAACCTATAAACAAATGCATCTATATCTTAGGAAATAAAATTTTATTCACCCCTGTAAAATGTATTCTAAATCTAAATTGTGTGTGGTGTTTAATAAGCACAAGAACTGTAGATTTAAAGTTATAAGTATAATTACAATATCAACTGATTCTTCATTTACAGTATTCTTGTACAAGTATAAAATGTATTAATCTAAATTGTGTGTGGTGTTTAATAAGCATAAGAATTGTAGATTTAATGTTATAATTACACTATCAATTGATTCCTCATTTACAACATTCTTATACAGGACACATGTTTTGCACTTTCATTACCTCATTATGCATTTCTCATGGACAACACAATCATTCCTTAGTACACATAGGTCAATACAACATAGAATCATCCAGTTTCACATTTAAACAGTGTTAGTTTTGTATTTCAGGAGACTGTTCACTGGTGAAGTTATTCACAAATATGTAGTTAACTTATCTTAATGGCTACAGAAGTCTGAGACTAACCTATAAAGTACATTATGTAAAAAAACTGTAGTAACTATAATAAACCCATTTAAATCCAACACTTGTTACAGCTTTCTGTTGCAAGCTAAGGAAATAAACTTTTCACAGGCAATCAAAATTGAAAATGTGAGATGACATCAAATGACTCTAGAGTCGACATCATCCCTAATAAGAGGTTAGACAAACTCTATTCATGATCCCACACCATGTGGCTAACATGCAATGTTAGACAGCGTGAGGTCATGCACTGGGGTTATTTACACATAAGGCTGCTGAGCATTAAGGTAACAATGCAGTTCAACCAACTACTACAATAAGTTGGCACTGAAACCTGCTCTAGTAGTACCGAGAGAGTGAGGATTTCTACATTGGAGCTGCTAGGGCCCAGGCTTCCCAGGAGCATTGCCGCATGTGTCGGAACAAATTTCGACTTCATGGCAGAAAGGAACTGCGTCAAGTTCGTTAAACCTGGAACTAGACTGTCCTGGAGGCAGCACGCAAAACCAGAAGGAAAAAGGGACAAGGATTTTAGAGGCACAGCTACAAAGCAACACCGAAAAGACATCAATAGTTCAGATTTCTACTACTGACCACAGAACACCAGTCTGCATAGGGGGATATATCTACACACCATTACAACACATATTCTGCTGACAGATGGTATTCTATTGATTTACTAGGAAATAAAGACCATCAACTTGTTCATTTGTCTTATGAAAACAATAAACTAAATCTGAACTACTTATGCACGTGATGCTCCCTGATCCTTTGTTGTTGTTGTATCACTTTTGTTAAAAACTCATTCTGACATAGTACTGGAGTCATACCCAAAGTATTAAACTCCATTCAAACAACATATTACTCAATCACATTTCATCTGTAGAATAATAGAGAGAAGAATGAGTGATGGCCAATACCTTCATGTCCATAGGTTACAACCTTAACTACTGTCCTTTCCCATTCATTGTGTAATCTGCCAAAGAATGAAAATAAAAAATATTACAGGTTTCCCAATCTACTTCCCTTCTCCCACAGATGGATTGCACAACTCCCAATCAATTAATTGTGGAGTCCCCACAGCACAGCAGCTAGCAGTAGTCCTCAACTCCTGCCATAGATTTCTCTGGGAATATGAGTTGGATTGCTGTGCTGGGCAAATATTGGGCTTTTCCTATATTACCAGACAGTGGAAGGAAGAGGAAAGCAGTTGCTTGTTGTCAACTCTATGTGAACAACTGGTGGAAAGTTGGTTGAAGTTGATGGTGAGAAAGATCTTGGGGTCTCAATCCTAAGACTATGTGGGCTCCACTTTTGGGTGGAGATGATGGTGTTGACCAGTAAGACAGCAGGGAGACCATACTCTCCAAAATCTGTCATACCTTCTATTTTCTTCATATCAACTAACAACTTCTACCATTCTAGAAATACAAACATTTGCATATTTTTCTTGTTCTCCACTCACGATATGCCCCTTGAATTTTCTATATCTTATCACAACCTTACTGTTTTGCATTTTCAGGCTTGTCTTTCAATTTATTCCCAATCAATCATTCAATCTGTTGCCTTGAGAATCTTTTGCAGAAGATCTACTGCCCCCAAGACAATGGCCATGGCCATTAGCTCAGCCCATAGGTCAATTGACAAGGTGTGCCTTCATGAAACAGCACTGAGATGATGTAAGGAAGACAGATCTCCTATAGGTGCAACACCAATGGAGAGGAACTATCAACCAACCAACATCCAAAACACCTCCACTCCCCCATCTACAGCAGGTGTAGCCAAAAGGGGCAGTGCCTGGACTCGGGAACCTTTCTCACAGAATATTTTTATCACTTCTTACATTTCTTACTGAATGCCTTATGCATTTACTATGCAAAGTTTTAAAACTGAACTGATCATCTCCCAAAATGTTAATTTCTTCAAAGTACTTAAATGAAGCGGCCTTGCTGTGGATGTACTGTGTCTTGCGACACTGTTTCTGACCCAGGGCGGTGGGCAGGGTGCAGGGATGACCCGTCATCCAGGAGGTGCTCAGATGAGAGGGAGGGTGGGAGGGGTGTGGAGTGTATTTAGGGATGAAATGGGTGGGAGTGTTTTTATGCCTTTCCCTTTTTGGCTACCTCCCTTGGAAGGGGAAAAAAGCCTTGGTATATGATGATGATGATGACTTAATTCACCTGTATTTAACATTCTCACACAATTTTGCCATCATGCTGGTCAAAGACACTGGTCAAGATTTCTCTTTTAATTCCATCTTTGTGAACTGGAGCAGCATTAACTCTTTTCTGGTCCTGGGGTACTACCCCTTTCCTTAATGAACACACAATCACATTGCAAATCTTGTCCACCAGTTGTTCCCCATATATCCTACTTAAGGTCTCACTGGGCCCTGGAGCTTTAAATATTTCCAATACTTTATGCACTTCCTTCACTTCCACATTTCATTCAGTTTGTATTTGTTCATATATGCTAATGTAGCTAAGGTAAAACCCATGAACACTGAAGATGGCCATCCCTGAGAAATATTCCTACACAAGTACAATTATGTTAATATATACTTACTCCATTGTGACATGCCTTTACTTAGTTAGGTTTTCATACTAGAAGGTTATTTGAAACAAGTACATAAAGAAATAAGAAAAAATATATATATATTGAAAAAGCCTTACCCATTTCCACCAAAAAATAACCCGGGAGGAAGGTAATAAATGTAAATAAGTATTTTATAAAAAGTAAATAAATTATTGTAAAAATAAGGCAACCCAAATGGCAATACACATGTCAAAAGAAAAAAATAATTCATGGTGATAATACATAACAACAGTAATAGGAGAATGGTTAATGAGAAATTATGTAAAACATAAGTGAAATTACATAGGATATTACAGAAAATAAAATTAATGAAGCAAAATTAATTCTCAATAATATTAGTAGTAGCTTTGAAAAAATAATAACTTACAGAGCACAAATAAATCAATAATGAAAAAAAAAAAAAAAAAAAAAAAAAAGTAAAAAATCACCAATGTAAAACTAACAAATAATTTCATGACATGAAAAATTATATAATACAAAACATAACATAAGTGACAAAATTATTGTTATATTTTTTTTTCAAAGCTGTCCCAGCTTTCCTCTATAACCAAATTAACTTTGCAATATTTTCTTATAATTCTGTGACAAAAATGTTAAATTTCTTTCAGAATGATCATTATGTACAGGGATCAATGGCAGGTTCCTGCAAGTGGCGGTTTTGTAATATGGACGTCAGAGAGAACTATCTCTCTACTGCCCGTCTTCAAAACCCATCAACACCCTCACCACCATCTGGAGATACAGCCCTATGAGTCCAACACTAAGTCCCTGGATTGGGACCAAGATCTCTCAGTATCTCCACTAATTTACATAAAGAGAATTGATAACTGGAAATGGCTAATGGCTACCTTCCTATTGCTGAAAGACAGTGATATAGAGTCCTACAATAATACAACAAACATAACACTCTAATGTTTCTTCCCAGTCTAAGCGCTGCTGCCAGCCACTGAAGGGTTGTAGATTTCCTGCTAAAACTTCTTCAAAAGTAGAATAATATATTCCAAACCTACATGCAATACAAAATAAAGCCTTAAGGGCAGTGAATAGCTGAAGAAAAAATAAAAAATAAATAAAAAAATAAATGTACACCTACACTCGAAAATCAAGATTCTCCCTATAGACTAGCCATCTATCTATATACCAAGGGTTTCTATTCCTTTATTAGGGAGGTAGCAAAGTCAAAGGCACACACCCACTCCCACCCATTCCACCACCCTTGTTTCCCTCATCTTGGCTCCTCCTGGATGATGGGTCACCTCTCCCCCCTGTCCACTGCCCAGGTCAGAATCAATGCAGCAAGACACAGCACAACCATAACAAGGCTGCTTCACTTACACAGCATCACCCTCTCTCTGTCTTCTCATGCAGAAATTAGAGAAGACAGGGAGAAATCCCTTCAGGATGTCAAAATATCATCCACACACAATCACTCCTCACTTGCTCCTATTTCTCATCCCCTCCCTTTCTTGCTCGACAGACATCGAAAAGAGAGAAAACAAGGAGATAAGCCCTTTGGGCTGCATAAAAATATCATCCATATACAGCAATCCTCCATTCACGCCCTATCCCCTACCTATAGAATAGCACATTAAAATAATGGGTATATAATTCTATAGATGACCCTTTCAACCTACCCAACCCTTACATTACAACAAATAAACATAGCCTAACAAAGGCAGCATTATATCAAATCTTGTAACATTATACTCAAACATCAACAACCTAACCTCTAGTACCACACAATATTTCCATAAGAAAAGAAAAGAAAAAGAAAAAGAAAGAAAAAAGAAAAAGAAAAAAAAAAAAAAAAAATTAGTCCACAACAGACTGCCAAATGTTATATATTTGCATGCAGATTCACATCATCTAATCACTGGGACCAATGACAGGTACTTGTTCATGGTGGTCCTCCAAGAGAGACAACAAAAAAGAATCGTTTCCCTGCTGTACATTTTCAAAACCCATCAACCTCCTCAACTCCATTTGAAGGCACCCAGCCTCTAGACTGTAGGTATGCGTGAAACTACATGCAGCGCCACTATCGCGCACGTACTGTTTACATCGCCATCTTTTGTGGCCCATTGGATTTTGTTTGGCTTAGTATGAATGCTTGAAGCATTCAGCGCATGCACAGGGTATTCAAATTATCTTGTTGTTGTGCAAGTGTATGTCCAATTCTTCAATTAGATACAATTTTTCACCGATTTAAATGGAAATTCGGTTATCAACCTCGGCAAAATAACTTTCTGAGTAAAAATATTAAGGTAAGGCACCAAGAACAAAATATTTTAATGTAAGAATATTGTTTTTTAACCCATTTTCTCCTGGAAATGAGCAGCTTAAGATCGTTGGTTATTCTACAGTTGAGCTTTATTTCAATACATGTAGGCATATTATGTGATACGTCCAGGTCATGTTTGTTTTTGTTTATACATGACATGTCGACATGAGAGGACGGAAGACAGAGGTGAGTGGAGAATGGTTGTATATGGATGATGTTGTGATTGCATGAGGAGGAATGGGCGGGGGTGGGGTGGGGGGGTAGTATGTGTGAGTAAATTTTGACGCAGCCCGAAGGGATTTCTCCCCGTCCTCTCCTTATATGCAAGGGGGGACAGAGAGGGGGGGTCGCCGATTAAATGAAGCGGCCTTGCTGTGGATGTGCTGTGTCTTGCGACACTGCTTCTGACCCAGGGCGGTGGGCAAGGTGCAGGGATGACCCGTCATCCAGGAGGTGCTCAGATGAGAGGGAGGGTGGGAGGGGTGTGGAGTGTATTTAGGGATGAAATGGGTGGGAGTGTTTTTATGCCTTTCCCTTTTTGGCTACCTCCCTTGAAAGGGGGAAAAAGCCTTGGTATATGTATGTATGTACGTATGACATGTCAGAGATAGTCTCGTAATAGTCATAGAGGGTGTTGTTCACAAATAATACTTACATTGTTATGATATGAATTTTAAGGTATTGGACAGGCTATCATTTATGCTTTGCCTATTACATAGCTGGCAATTTTATTGACATACTCAGGTTATTTGTTGACCCATAAAACCTTCACATGTCAAGTTGCATGTCAGTTGTGCTAGGGGTTTGGATTTTATTTATTACTTCTAAATTGATGATAGTTGCCATGGCAACATGATAAGTGTTAGTAAGAATGGTATAAGAAGGTCCTGCAATGTTAATGACATGCTCAGGTCATTTGTTGACCCATAAATCCTTTATATGTCAAGGTGCATGTCAGTTGGGCCAGCATTTTGGATTTTATTGATTATTTCTACATTGACAACAGTTGCCATGGCAACGTGAAAGGTGTTAGTAAGAACAGTATAAAAGGAAGGTCCTGCAATGTTATTGACATGCTCAGGTGATTTGTTGAACCATAAAACCTTCACATGTCAAGTTGCATGTCAGTTGTGCTAGGGGTTTGGATTTTATTGATTATTTCTAAATTGACAACAGTTGCCATGGCAAGATGATAGGTGTTAGTAAGAATGGTATAAGAAGAAGGTCCTGCAATGTTAATGACATGCTCAGGTGATTTGTTGACCCATAAAACCTTCACATGCCAAGTTGCATGTCAATTGGGGCAGTGGTTGGGATTTTATTGATGATAATCTGAAAATTGACAACTTAATGGTTGCCATGAAAAGGCAAATATGGTGTGATGGAGATGTTCCACACTGTTTTTGACATGCTCATGTAATTTGTTGATCCATAAAACCCAAGTGTGGAATGGGTGGGAGTGGTTTTTATGCCTTTGTTTTTTGGCTACCTTCCTTATAAGGGAGAAAAAATCCCTCTCCCTGTGATATACATTAGTGATAGAACTCAACCTTGTTATCTACCAATTGGTCTCTTGTTAAGTTCATGTTCTGTTTCAATGCGTTGTATGTTCTATAATTTTTTTTTGTAGCTATATATAACAAAGTGAGCAGGGAGAACCATGTGAAATATGCTCTAGCAGAACATTTACAAAGCATGTGCTCTAAAATAATTTTGAATGTAGTATGTGCAGCATATGCTCTACAATTATTTCCTTTATGGTAATTAGTAATGAACAAGAGATGAACTGAAAATATTCTACTTACTGGTGAAGTCTGACCAGTATGGGCAGGCCTTAATAACATGGTATATATTTTTTTCTCGGTCTAGTAAAAATCACTATTAAGAATAACAATTTACCTTTTTCTTCTTTCTAGCATCGCTAAAATTTCAACAAGACAAAGTAATATTAATGTCTGCAGAATATTCACAAAAATGACTGATAAACAAGAGCCAATTTAGTAACTTCTTATATCTTATATAAGTGGGGAAGAAAAGGTCTCAATTTAGCCTGATACAACAATGAGAAAAGCTGTAGCCTAAATGAAAGCTTTACCTGCATTGAAAGCTAAAACACAGATGCAAAAGACTAGAAAATGCACTTGGCTCTAGCTCCATGTTTATCTGTCTTTCATTTGAGGGTCAAATGTGGTTCACCCATGCCCTTTACCCATATACCAGAATCACTTTTCCTCATATATAATCTATATACATACTATACCAAGGTGTTGTCTGTATAATTACATGCTGTCAATATATCAGGACCATAGAGGCACCCATACAGACCATACACTCATTTCTGCCAGAAAATAATCTCCATTCACTGAGAAATGCCAAACAGCTTTTTTAACTTTTAATATCCCTCTTTTCGCCTGCCTTCAATCCATCCTTTACTACTCTGAAGTCTTCATCTCTTCATTATCATATGCTCCTGTGGTCAGGGATATAAATACTCCCAAAGTGTTCTCAGGCATCCTATGCATGGTGACTAAATGAAACAGTGTGACAAGATGAGGCATCTCTCAGTTTCTCTTGTGAAGAGTTAAGGCAAAAGAAGGGCTGGGAAAGACTCCAACCAGAAATCTAGTAGCTGTGACTTTCCAAGTACAAATATATGGAATAGATGAGACCAAACAGAATGAGATTGGTAATATGTTTATAAGAAGAAAAATGGATATATTAACAAATGAAACTAAATTGAAAAAGAAAGGTGAAGTCTGGGAATATGATAGATACGATATTGAGAGTGGAGAGAGGGTGAGGGAAGAAATGTGTGGTACAGCTGGTGACTGATATGTGTGACTCAATGGAACAAATTAAATGAGTGTGTGAAAGGTTCTGGAAGGAATGAGATTGCAATGGTGTTTAGTGATAAAAATACCCGAGCATGAGATGAGCCAGTTGATAGAGTAATATAGAGGTATGATGTGCCAAGAAAGGAGGAAAATGGAGAAAAAATATTGGAGTTGTGCACTGAAAGAGAAATGACAATAGTAAATATAGGGTGTATGAAGAAATATATAAGTATACATGGGTCAGGGGATAATGATGGGTACCTGGTTGTGGTGGTCTTCTAAAATGGACAGGAAATTAATACCCAGCTGTCCTGACTGGGAGGAAAATGAGAGTAATAATTAGAGATAAATTCTCAAATTGGGAAGAAATGAAAAGTGGTGTCCCGCAGGGATCAGTGCTGGCCCCGATCATGTTTACCATATACATAAATTACATGGATGAAGGAGTAGTGCTATATGAATTTCTTTGCAAATGATGCAAAAAACTAAAGAAAGTAAAAACTGAGGAGGATTGCAACTCATTACAACAAGACTTGGACAAGATCTGAAAATGGACTCAAAAGTGGGGAGTGAAATTAAATATCAAGAAATGTAGTATAATGGAATTTGGAAAAAGTAAAAACAGAATATCGAGAGATTATAAAATTGGTGAAGAAGAGGTCAAAAAAGTAAACTCAGACAAAGACCTTGGAGTGGCATTTGAATATTTGGACGAGGAAATGATAAAAAAAAAATTAACTACACTAATAAGACCAAAACTCGAGTATGCAGCAACACTATGGACACCCAGTACCAAAAAGAATAAAAAAAAAATTGAAAAAATACAAAGAGCAACAACAAAACTGGCACCAACTCTTTCCAAAATGACATATGAACAATGACTGTCCAAATTAGAATTACCAACTCTGGAACAAAGATGGGAAAGAGGAGACCTGCTAACTACCTATAGAATTATGAAGTGAATGGAAATCTTAGATAAGAATGATTTATAGAAATGGGACAATGGAAAAACAAGAGGACATGAAAAGAAACTAAAAAAGATAATTACAGAAGAGACCTGAAAAAATAGCACCCCACACAGAGTGATAGATACTTGGAATAAATTAGACAAAGAAAAAGTGTGTGCAAACACTATTCAAGATTTTAAGAAAAAACTTCATGCTGAGAGATACAAAGACGGGTCATCATGAGCATAGCTCCCTTCCCATATAATACAACTAGGTAAATATATATATATATATATATATAAGATACAACTAGGTAAATACACACACACACACATATGTACTGCATGTTCATTGTGCATTAACACAACCTTGCCCTCACTGATAAACAACAGAGGCAAACACAGAACTGAAGCCAGGTGTACTTAAGTAACTGTACACATCTAAATTAAAAACCATCACAGCTTTTTTATTACATGTGATACTATGAATAACAAATAAACATTATGCTGATGTACACCTTTTGGCATTACAAAAGTGAACTTTTATGAATGGTAAGTTCATTCATCATTATTAAGACATCTTTTCCAACTGAAGAAAGAATTCAATGCCAAAAGGGACAAAATATCAATCTTTAAAATTTTCTATGAAAAACAGGAAAATAAAAAGAAAAGAGGAAGAAGAAAAAAAAAAAGCTTCCACATTCCTGCAGACTTGTATATATATATATCTTATATCACTACATAACCAAGTGCAAAAGCAATGTGCTATATATGGCAGCTTTATAGACTCATACATAAAGTATGAATTCAAACACTACTAGCAAACTACACTGCGAAATCTACTTACAGCATTCGGTGCACTTGTGTCCAATGAGAGAATCACTTGAATGACAACATCAGCAAGTGACAACATCACAGTCTCCACACCCATGTGCAGTGAAGGGGGAAGCTGTAAAAAGTAGTTTGAAAAAATAATTACACAAATTATTCCTAAAACTATAAAAACAGGTGTAAGTTGGAGTGGGAGTGGATATATCCTTTACTTTGGCTACCTCCATAGTAAGGGGGAAAACGCCCTTGATATACAGACAGAAGTTGGAGTTTGGGAGCATGGTGGGCAGGGTACAAGGACTGACAAAGGTGTGAAGGAAGGGAGGAGTGGCATTGTTCTCAAGTGCTTTTTCCTCTCACATACCCTCCCAGCCACAAGAAACGACTGGCTCATCTACCACTTCCTCTCACTCTAACTTAATTCCACCCATCACACTTCTGCAATATCCCACACAAATACACATTGAACAATCTTTATGACATTACACAACCTTAATGCAGCCCAATCTTTATCTTAAACCATTCACTCAACTACACTCCCAAACTCAAACTTGCCCCTCCCTTTCAACTTAGTTTCACCCAATGCCAACACACCCATCTTTCTTTTCACAAACATACTGCCTATTTCTTCCCTTTTACTCTCATATGTACCACATCCACACACATTAAAAGACCCAAACCTTAGGGTTCTACTAAGAAAACTCCTCCCAGACCTTCTTATGCCTTTGCTTTTTTAGGTATGTCCCCTTTGGGTCTACAGAGAAAAGGATGCCTAGTCCTATCCCTGTCCTGTTTTTGTCACATTTTATGACTCAAGTGAGAATACTCAGTGGCAGTATTCTTTCCCCCCTACCACAGGGTTCTGTAAAAAATTAAATGTATATTCAGAAAAGTGGTACAGGACAATATTAAGGGTGGGGACAGCATAACGGAGCGACAGTTGCAGTATAATAAAGTATACATTATTACCAATAAAATACAAATTCTTAATATTAATTAAAACTAATTATCTTAATAACAATCCAAATTGACTAAGGTTCTACATTTTAATAATGAGCATAGATGATCAGCTTATTAACACAGATTCATTTGTTTAACAGCTATAACTGGAATTACCTTATTGTGAGGAAATCTGAAGGTGTGCTTGTGTGTAAGAATGAGGATGTCTGACAAGATTTCTGCACACAATGACAGTTCTAATCTACTGTCTAGGTGAAGCCTCAAACAGCTACACACTGTTTCTAGTAGAAGGCCTCGTCCTTCTGCAATGATTTATAAGTGGTTATTCTTCTTATATACTTAAAAGGAAGAATTACAGTTTTATTCATAAAAGAAAATCATACTCATATCTTTCCATTTATTGATTTAGGTTTACCCTTTTATATTACTACGAAAAATACTACACTCAATCAATCTGCTGCCTGAGTTCTCTCTTGTAGGAGACCCATAGCCCCTAGGAAAACAACCATACCCACTGGTTCATCCCATAATTCACTCAGAGATGAGATTTTGTACTATTGTCTAATAGTAGAGGGGAGTGGAGTGTGATGGGGATGGAATGGGTGTGAGTGGTTTTTGTGCCTTTGTTTTTTGGCTACCTCCTTATAAGGGGGGAAAAAAAGCTTTTGGTATATGTATGTCTAATAGTACACAATGGAAAGTGTAGTATTAGGTGTACTGTGAATTTGGTTGAATCTTACACATTTGGTGTCTGTTGCCAAGATAATTCAATGCAAAAATAAAGACCGATGAGAAAATATGGAAACTATGGTAAAATGATCTCGACAGAGTTTACAACTGGAACTACAGATTGAATATTAATTTGAAATCCATAAAATGCAGGGAACTGGATCATGTTATCCAATAAGTACATTAACATGATTTTATTTATTCTTCATACACAAAAAGGATTCCTCCCCCTTTTAAAGGAGACAGCAAACCCACCCTCCACCCATCCTATATACATTTGTTTTCCATTTTACCTTAGCTTCTTGTGAATGAAGGGTCATCCCTGTTCTCCATCCACTTCATGGGTCAGACACAATACAACAAGACACAGCACATCTACAGCAAATCTCAACAGCTGAAGCTGGTTTACCCCCACTACTTCATTTACATGGCAACCCTCCATTCTTGTTCACTCAAAAGTGATCAAAGAAAAGAAGGAGGAATCCCTTGGGCTGCATCAGTTTATCATCCATTCACAACAACTCTCCACTCACACCTATTTCTTTCTCTCTTTTTTATGCCTTTGTTTTTTGGCTACCTCCCTTGTAAGGGGAAAAAAAGCTTTTGGTATATGTATGTATGTATGTTAGCTTACATTACCCTACACTTTCACAACCCAAAGGACTTCACAAAATCTTTCATGAGTGATCTGTGTACCGACTCAGTGGCAGCAGTTGGATTGCTCAGGGCTGTAGGTCTGACACAATAAAGATCTGAGGCAACAAACCATCTAATCCTTAATTATTATTCTCTATCTTTCAATCTTTTCTATTTTTCTTTTTCTGCATAAGGGGATGAAGTGGCCTTGCTGTAGGTATGCTGTCTTGCTACATTGCTTCTGACCCAGAACAGTGGGTGAGAAGCAGGGATGACCACTCATCCACAAGAAGCCAAGAAAAGAGGGAGGGATGGAGGGATGGAGGGAGGGAGGGATGGTGAATGGGAGCAGAGTATGTTGGGATGAAATGGGTGGGAGTAGAGACCAGTAAGTAAATATAACTTTTCACTATTTATAGATTTTCTTACATTTCTACTGTACCATGTTTTCCTTATCTCTTACCATCATCCTCAAATAAGGTGGAGTTGATTGCATTCTTTATTGCCTTTAGTTTGGCTTTCCCCAACTCTCTTGGCAAATCCTGAGGCAATGCATTTAGCAGAGAACTTACGTGAGCCACAACTTCTTCAGCAGTCATGACTCGTGCCAACTGGTCAGAGGCTCCATGGATGTTTTCAAGTAACGTCACCTTGAAAAAATACATGTACACATATAAATAAATAGAAAATAAATACACAAATAAATAGATAAATGACTGATTGATGACTGATTCAGTTTAACATTATGAACTTCCCCTATCAGGAGGCTAGGACAGTTCCCTTTACAGAGGACTTTGTTGAGTGGAATTTAATGAGCCATGCCCTTGGTCCAACTTGCTGGTGGCAAGGTCCGAACTACCGTCATCTTTAAATTTCTAAAGACAAGGTTAGGAACTAAATTAAAACCACTGATGTAAGCATACTAACTAAATCTGACAGGTATCTATTAATATTGTAAAACCAAAAGTGATGAAAGAATACTGAGTAGAAATATCACATACATGAAAAAACAAATATATAATGAAATATACATTCAGTAATTAAGGATCACAAACCAATCCTTCATCATATTTTCATTAGTAAATAAAAGTAGAGTACTACACAAGGCTCAGATACAATAAACTGAGAAGTTAAATAGGCCTCATAATAGATTTTGTCTAAGACTGACTTATAAAGTTTTGATACATAACAAAAAACAAAACATTTTATGTATTAAAAAAGAAAGATTAGTAAAAGATGTGTGGAAGGCAGAGGTGGAGGGAGTGAACATGAGAGGGTGACCAAAGATGAAATGAATGGATAGGGTAAAAGGGGCATTGGGAAAGAGGGGAATGTCTGTTGAGGAAGGAGGGAAGGGAGAGGACAGAAGATGTGAGTGAGTGGAGAATGGTTATGTATGGATGATGCTGTGATACATGGAAGGGAGTGGGTGGGAGATGGGAGGGTGAGGGAGTATGTGTGCATGATATTTTGATGTATTCTGAAGGGATTTTTCCCTGTCTTCTCTTTTTCTGCATTAGGGGATGGAGAGGGGGGGTTCACCAATTAGATGAAGTGGTCTTGCTGTGGATGTGCTGTGTCTTGCTACATTCCTTCTGACCCAGGGCAGTGGGCAAGATGCAAGGATCACCTGTCATCTGGGAGGAGCCAAGAAAAGAGGGAGGGAGGGGTGGTAAATGGGAGTGGATTGTGTGGGGATGTGGGGATGAAATGGGTGGGAGTGGATTTATGCTTTTGACATTGGCTACCTCCCTTGTATGGGGGAAAAAGCTGTTGGTATAAGTATGTAAAAAAAAAAAAATAATAATATTAATAAAATTGTGTGTGTTATAGTTCAGAATTATATGAGGCTATAAAGTTCTGTATATCATACTTGAGTTTGAAGAATGTTGGAAGCCTGAACACTCAACATTGTAGCACATGACTTGAAGAGACATTCAACATCAATTCTGAATGAGTCCTCATTCTGGCCACCTGTAGCACGTGCAAACAATAATCGGGACTGAATGATGAATTTGAAGATGTATTCTAATGAACGGAAGCACCTGAGGATGGGATCTTGCTTGTCCGTCTGTGGGCACAAGTCGGACAGATGTCGCACACAACTTATCAAGCCTCTGTGGAAGAAGTGATCTTGGTAAAGGTATGTACTGTAGGAAAACATGCATCTGAAATCAATCATTCCACAGATGAAATCAAAGCATACACCCAACCTACACTCACCCAATACCCATGCAATACCAATCTGTTCCCTCTCTACACTACTTACATCAAACTCAATGCTACAAGACAGTGCTTCCACAGCAGGGACTGACAACTGGAACTGGTTTACCCACACCACTTTATTATAGAGCCACCCCCTTCTCATTCACTTGAAAAAATTGATGAAGCAGACAATAACATCCTTTCATTCATTTACAACCATTCGCCACTTTTCTTTTTGCACCTCTCTTCCTTGCTTGACTGGTATTCCTCTTGGATCCAATGTCCCCTTCTGATCATTCATTCTTGGTCTTCCTCTCAGCCCACTCAATCCACTCTCCTTATGCTTATCTTTCCTCATCCTTTCTATGTGCTTAAACTATCCAATACTCTTTAATCTACCCTATTCAACAGCTCTCTTTCTACTCTCAATCTATGCCTCACCTCCACATTTTTCACCCTATCCATCTTTATAATGTCTTCCAAACCCATCTAAGTTCTTCCTTTTAGCTTCCTTCAAATTCCAAGTTTTTGCTCCAATGTTCTGAACACAATTACTCCATCTAACCTTCTCTTTTGATTCAATCCCAGATACCTATTTCTCATAATACTTTTCATTCCCCCCAGGCTTGGTTCCTTTACTCTATAATTCATATTCTTTTCAAAATTTTCCGTCAAACAACTACCCAATCCTACATCTGCTCTCACTGCCTCCTTCACTTTGCATTTTGCTTCTACACTCTTCCTTCTGTAGCTCTCCAATACTTCCCTAGTTCTACTTTGCAACCAATCTTCATATGCTTGCTTCTTTTCCTCCATCATTACCTTTCATTCTTCACCCCCACCATTTACTGCCTTTGCTTCAGTTCCTCCCCATCCTCATCGACCCCACATAGTAGTCTTTGTACACTTTGGTACTTTCTCCTTGAAAGATGCCCATTCTTTCTCTACACATTTCTCTTTTACCCTTCAGTACCTCACATACTTCTCTTGGTTTCTCCTTGTATTTTTACTCTTTTTCCTTGTCATTTAATTTGTTCACCTTCAGCATTTTTCTGACTCCTTCCCTTTCTCCCCTTCTTCAGTTTACCTTCACACTCAATTTCCCTCCTACTAGATAATCATCTGACAATTCTCTGCTCTCTCCCCTGAAAATATTTACATCCAGAATTTCTCCAATCCTCCTTTTGGGTACTACATGGTCCACTAATTCCCTCTCAACCTCCCTTGCATCCACCAACCTGTCAATCTTCTTTCCACTACTGTTCTTACCTGACATCCTGTACCTCCCTATGATTTCATCAATTGGCTCATCTACTCTAGCACTGAGATCCCTCAACACTCAAATTCCTCCTAAAACTCTCTACACTCGTTTATGGAAAAGGAGCACCCTCACCCTTTTTCCCCTCAATCGCATACATCCTTCATTCCTTCCTGCTAAAACCATACAAAGATTACATCCTTCTAATAATGCTATGCAGTCAATTTTACAAAACTGAGTTCATCTTGCTTACTTGTACACAAGGGCTGCAGCAAAGTGTCCTGTGATATAGGCATCCATGACAGGTTTGAAGTGTTCAAACTTGCTATCTTCGAGCAGGCTAAATATACTGACCTGTGAGTACAATAAATGGTATTTGTTAATCTACACATTATTGCTGGAAAAAGTGCATCTTATCTATTATTCATAAAACTCATCAAAACCAAATCATAAAAGGTTTATTACTATGTCATCATAAAATTCATTAAGTATTTACCATCTAATTAAATAAGCACATTATAATGAAGTGGTGGGCAAACCAGATCTGATTGTCAAGCCCTGTTTTGAAAGTGCAGTATCTTTGCATTGCCTTTGACTCTTCATACATGAGGTGCTAAGATGAGAAGGGTGACAAATAGGTTCTGATGGGTGTTGGATGGATGTAGAGTGGGTGTGTGTGTTCTTTGACTCAGCCATCTCCTTATGAAGGGAAAAAGGCCTTTTGTTATGTATGTTAATGTATTTATGTACAATTTTTATACCATTTTTTTTCTATCCCTCCTACCTGCTGTCCCATTTGAAGCCCTCTTTTACTACTCCTAAGTCTCAATTCTTTATTTTCTTATTGTCTATGAGGAAGGATACAAACAATGCCACCATGCTTGTGTGTGTTGTCGAAGTCAACAAAATGGAAGAGTGAGAAGACTAAGGTGGGAAGAACAACAAACAGGCTTCTGGATAGGTATGGGGTGGGTGTAAGGCAAGTTTACATTCTGACTTGGCCATCCTTTTTTAAAAGGAGAAAAGGACCCTTTGGTATAAAGCTATGTATGTACATCTTTGTTGGAAAAGGAAGGGATGGCATCTGTATCTGGTTTTATTGTTTTTTTTTTTAATAATTTTTTTTTTTTCAAGAGTTGTGGGTTTGAAGTTTGCACACCATATATCATAGCTATATACAAACAGCAGATCAATGAGGAAACAACCTAACAACAAATCCCCAACCTAAACATAATAAACTCAAGCAAACATGCCACTAGACGACCTCGAAATACAAGCAACATGTCCAAATATAACAATGTGTTCGCCCTTTCTCTAACTACAACATGGAAACTATCCATGGTCTACCCTCGAACCACTATGAGAGATAACCAAACCTTGATGAAAAAATGTGGCTTACATCTACATAAAATCTACACAAACAACTTTTCGTTTGTTTATATATGAAAAGATTTCTTTGCTCTCATAAAGGAGGTAAACAGCCAAGGCATGTACCCACCCTCCACCTATCTTTTCAAAAATATGTTATCTCCTTGTGGATGAGGGGCTATCCCATTGCCTGAGTCAGACGCAATGTAGCAAGACACAGCACCTCCACAGCACAGCCCAACAGCCAAAGCTGGTTTACCTTCACCAATATATCTACATGTTGACCCTCCCTTTTTGACCACTCACACACACACACACACAAAAAAAAAAAAAAAAAAAAAAAATATATATATATATATATAAAAAAAAATATATATATATATATATATATATATAAATAAATAAACAAATAAATGAAATAAAATAATCTGAAGAGAAATTCCTTTGTGCCATATCAGTTTATTATCTATTCACAACTATTCTCTATTTGCATCTATCTTCTGAACTCTCCCTTCCCTCCTCAACAGACATTCCCCTTTTCTCCAAGGCCCCTTCACCTCATCCTATTCTCAGTCTTCCCCTGAAGTTTGCTCCCAACTACCTGTGCTTTACCCATTCTTTCTGCTAGTCTTTTGTCACTCATTCTTTCCATGTGCCCATAAACTACAAGAAGACAAATTGGCAAGACTACAAAGAAGATATAGAAAAGCATTAAAGAAAATTTTAATGTAACCCCCAGTTTCCTTCCATAGACAAGGCAGTAAAAGAGATCACAAAAATTATACAGAATATCAGCAAGAAAATTCCAAGAAGCTACAATGAAAATACATCTTAAATTTTCCACTATAGATACCCATTGGCTTTACTAATACAGTACCATTACATCCTATGGAAAATATTGCCATTATCATGGTGAATTATGTATAAATTTTACCAATGACAAAGAAATCTTACTAGTGCCTGGAAGACATGTCCTGAGTGTTGGGTGGAGTTGCCATCCTCAGTTGAGAACATAGCAAAGAGTGCATCCAGTACATCTTGGAGGAACTTCACAGTCTCAGCACCATCAACCCGTGAAACACGAGATAATGTTTCGCCGATGCCATCAGGAGCTGACCTCCATCTCAGCAGCGACAGTAAATCCACTGTAGATAGAAATGACAGAGCAGTGAGATAAACAGAAAAATTCATACAAATTATGTAGTACATGAAATTCATATGAAGAATCTTGAATGAGGAATACCACTAATCAATTAGCTCCTCTGACCTGATGATATCCTGGGATGAAGCAAGTGATAACATGTGTAAGAGTAGAGAAGCATTTTAGAATTATTTAAATAATCTGCTGTTGCTTCTGAATGACAATGCATTTGTGGCTGATTCTGAGAGAGACTGAAACAAATTATGACTGTTTGGAGGGGTGTTTAAGAAGAGAAAGTGGAGAGTGAATGTGGGTAAAGGTAATGTAATGAGATATACAAGACGTGGTGATGGTGGCAGATTCCATGGCTGAAGAAGTGGATTTATTTATTTATTTATTTATTTTTTAATGCAGTTTCTCTATTCACTGGCAATTGACCCAAATTACATAAAACTCTCCATTTCACATTCATATCCCAATATAAGATATTGATATCATATGTCTCATACACACATACACCAAAAAGTCTTTCTCCCCTTGCAAGAAGAGAAGCTATAAATTTTATACAATCACTGCTTTTGGGAATTTAGTGACTTCCCTATGGCCTAGTCACAGAGCAGTTTTACAAAAAGTATAATTTCCCCTCCAAAAGGATTACTTATCACTTTTAATGTCTACTGTCCCTCCTTTAAACTCCACTACTTAAATTTCTTAGACCAACTCTATCACTCCACTTCTTTTGTACAACACAAAAGTCCTGGTTAATGACAATGAAAACTTATTACTTCACACTGACATTCATCCTGCTACCATCATCATTCCTTGTACCTCTTATCACTTTACTTTTACCCACATTCCACCACTGATCTTCTGCACACAATAGTTACAATCAATACAAAACAATAAAAAAAATAACTTGCCATTTTGTGTCAGTTTTGTGGAACATAATAATGTGTTGATAACCATGACTTCTTTGGTGGATCGCTGAAAGGGTAACGAGTAAATGCACTCAACGGCCTCCCGTGTGATGAAAGGCATTGTGATGTACTCCTCGGGGTTGGAGAGCTTGGACCGGTCATCACACTTGTAGACACACAATTCGTGGGCCCCATCACGTAAAGTTGTTCCAGCTTCGTCGTCCATCAGACGCACAAAAGAAAATCCAAACATCTTCTTTTCTCCTTTCTCACGAGCTGAAGAGAAATAGAAAAACATTTATATCTTATTTTCATGTCGTCCAGTCTTCCCACCATATAGGGGGGATTAAGGAATTAAGCATGAGTCCCCTTCAACAAAGTATCATTATTCAAAGGCTTTGTTATGGCAGGTGTAGAAGAGTTAATTCACATCACAACAACCTCCTGATGTTAAGACTATTTAGAATAATCCTTTCAGTGGCAGCATACATTATAAATTTGGGTCAAGCAAATATAACAATTATTTCCTTTAATACTAGGGGTTGCCCCTGGGCTGAAGGGGTCTAATAGTATCAGACTATCCACTTACTTGAGCAGTGTCTAAATTCAAGTCTGAGATGTGCTCCTGAGAATTTATCAATGGGTATTGCAATTTTGAGCCTCTCTGACCAACGTGGTGAGTTATTGTGGTACATGACCATTGATGAGAATTCTGTGGTGCCATCATGACCTGTCCCACTGTAGATGCACTGTATAAAGACAAGCAAAGTTAGAGCTTAATTTTCATATTCCCTGATGGAAAATACAACATTTATACTGCACAAATTGGTGAAGAAAACCCAATGAACAACAGGCTGGGAGATGGTGTTTCTCACTGAAACATTAGCTATGCTACCACACTTCTGAGTACATAGCATTAATGCTGATTACTATTTCTTAGCTTTCAATAGGAGTCTGGGCTAACTTTGTCTTTCTACATGTGTATAATGCAAGTTTCTGCCTGACATTACCATCCACACAACCTAAAACTCAGCTTCATTTGACATGATTCTATTAGTTTGTAGTCCTGAACTGTAACACTTAATAATAATGTGTAAGTCAGTATATCAATATTGATAATTCTTCAATTTTTTTTAAGTGAAGATAAGCCCCTGTTAATTATAGAATGCTGCCTGAAACTGGTTCATAGAGATGTTACTGAGGTCTCTAAAATATCAACTGCAAAAAGCTTATGCAGTCAATACCAAAAACAGGGACTGTGCAAGTCAAACTGTCTTAATAATGAAACAGGTGGCCTTCAGGTTTAAAGTAATTACTGCCTTGAAATTAAGAAGAAATAATTTGAACATGCATTCATATAATAAATTGAAACCTTGTGTATCGTTATGGGATATGAAGAACCAATAATGGATACCAGCAAGTGGTGATCCTATGAGATAGTCATTACAGAACCATCTCCCTGTTGCCCATCATCAAATGTCATCAACACCCTCACCTCTATCTAGAGATACAGTTCTATGGGGCTGAGAGCATCTGAACTGTGCCCATGATCTCTCACTATCAACTTCAAATGTACTTCATCCAACTTTTCATATAAGAAAAGCTGACAACTATAAATTCCTATCCTATTATAAATTGATGATACAGTACAGAAACACTGAACTTGTTTCCTTCAAAAGAGATCTACATTAGGGCCCCATAATTGTTGCTAGCCATTGTGGGGTTGTGAGTTCCCAGTCAGTAAAACAAGACACCAATTTTATATTGT
Source organism: Oratosquilla oratoria (assembly GCF_046742065.1). Classification (NCBI taxonomy): domain Eukaryota; kingdom Metazoa; phylum Arthropoda; class Malacostraca; order Stomatopoda; family Squillidae; genus Oratosquilla; species Oratosquilla oratoria. Next base: position 36,467,744 of record NC_134819.1, on the reverse strand, counting down.
TATGAAATACGGTAAAATATGACTTCAAGACATTCAAGATATAATGTTGTATTGGGCTTTCTTTACCACTCTTTATCACCTATAACAGTCTATTTACAGAAAAAATGAGAGGACAAATTACTACAAGCAATCTATAACTATCAAGAACTTTTATTATACATGCATATACCTCAATGGGCTGTCCTTCATAATCTAAAGCATGAACTGAAACCTCAATATTCTTTCCTGTAGATTTTCCACCTCTTTCAAATTCACCATGGCTTAATGTAATATAGAGGTCATTTCTGAAATATACAAATTAATATGTACATAGAAATTACATACATACATACATATATATATATATATATATATATATATATATATAAATCACTATTAGATTACATGAAAAATAAATGTAATGAAAAGAATAAAAATAATCCCACATTGCAAAAAGAAAATGTATTTTGCAAGAAGACACTATAAGGTAAAACTAATTGGTAACAAAATTTCACTTAAAATGTGCTTGTTTTGTTTATACTTCTCTCTTACTCATCCATATAATTACTTGCAATCATATTAATGCATACAGTGACCATTAGTTTTATTGATAAGGTATGAATTAGTAAAATACTAAATCTTGGATAGCAGTAGGGGACATTATGAAAAGACAATTATGCAGGGATAAGAATCAGAATCTAGGTGCAAAGACATCAGTGTGTCTAAACCACATATTGTAAATGACTTACCTAACATCACCAGGCATGATAACATCTGAAAAGCCAAGCTTCTTTGTGATGCATACATTTTTGAGCAACAGTGGATTCTCCTTCGTAGCTTGCTCCAGCTCACCATGCAAAACCTTTACACTCACTACCAAACCTGGAGAGAAAATTCCAGCATCATTATCTTGTTGCATTCTCCACTCACCTCTATCTTCTGTCTTTTCTCTTCCTTCCTCAACAGCCATTCCCCTCTTTCCCAATGCGTGCGCGCGTGTGTGTATTTACATATATATATATATATATATATATATATATATATATATATATATATATATATATATTGTCACATATATTCCCATATATGTAAGGTGGGAATAGTTTATTACTTTGGATAATGGCACTTCACGATTACGTGGGGTGTCAAATTACAGGACGAGTACGGGAGGACGCGTGGGAAGGAAAACCTACTCAATGGAGTATTTGTTCTAACACTCAGCCTAGAACGAAGGAGAACGTTTTTAGTTAATTGACCAATGAGATTCAACCACCATAGACGCAATTCCTATGGGCCAATCAGAGGATTTTGTAGAGAAGAACCAGAGCGCCTTGGGCGTGTCAGAATCAGTTTTAGAGTAGAGGGTACGATGTAAAGGTGTCGCCTCGAAGGGGTCGTCGGCTGAAGTAAGTCCTCTGTACTCCCCCTGTATTAGTCGTAAGACAATAACTCAGCTATTTTAATCTAGTGTTTCAAGTAGTGGTGTGAAATGTTTATGGTAGTGACTTAGACAGTGTTTTTCGTTGGTAAAGTATTAATTAATTAATTAATCTTCTTTCACCCCCGTTAAAAGTTTTCGAGCGAGAATCTTCTGTTTTGAAACCTATTTACCCATTTGACTGGAAACTTATTCACTTGAATATTCAGTGATTGTAATCCTTCATGTAATCCTATTAACTTTAATGAATAGTGTTAAACGTTATTCTGTGCGTTTCATTTTTCTTGATTTTTATGATAATATAAAATCAAGTGGCAACCTTGTAATTTCTATTGGAGTTATCCCAAAGACATGGGGTCTTCGGAACTCAGTCACCCATTCACTCTTACTATGTGTTACGAGTCTGACAACTTTACAATTTCTATTTGAGTTATCCCAAAGACATGGGGTCTTGGGAACTCATTTAACATACTTAATCTATTGCAAGTCAGATACGTGAGCGAGATTCGTAACATATAAATTGGCGACCTTGCCAGGATTTTAACGGTAAAGTGAAAGAATTACCAACGAAAATATTTAGTATTAAATAGGATCAATAGTGTGAGAAAATGAAGTTGACAAGTACAGAGGAGGTATTGGAGTTTGTACACAAACAACCTACTAAAAAGGAGATACAGAGCCTTACTGCTAATGATTTGAGATTCATAGCACAAAGTCTAGGGGTTGAGCACGCACATGAGGCAAATAAAACTGAATTAATAAGAATTGTTGCAGAAATGGTGCATAATCGAGATGAAAGTGGGGCAATGAGAGATGAAGGAAGGGCAGATAGAGAGTCTGTCACTTCAGAATGTGAGGAAGAGGAAGAAGTGGAAGAGGAAATAGAGAAGGGTGAATCTCAAAACACTGAGTCTCGATTAAGCGAATTACGGTTGAAGTTAGAGATAGCTAAGATAGAAGCTGAAGTAAAGAGGGAAGAAACTGAAAAGGCTAGAATAGACAATAAAAACCTTAGACTTCAAGTTAACTTGCAAGAAAGTAGACGAGTGCTATCAGAATCTCAACTCGTGAATAGGAGGCTCAATTTTGATGTAGTGCATAACGCTAAATTGCTTCCTGAATTTGATGAATCACAGGTGGATACTTACTTTAGAACGTTTGAAGGAATAGCGGAAGATTATCAGTGGCCGAAGCAGTATTGGCCTGCATTGTTGCGAACAAGCCTCAGAGGGAAACCGCTAAGAGTTTATGGTGCTTTAGAGGATTCACAAACAAAGGATTATGATGAAATCAAATCAGCTATCCTACGAGCCTGTGAATTAGTGCCTGAAGTTTATAGGGTAAAATTTAGGAATCAAAGGAAGCAATCTAATATCTCACACGTTGAATTTAGTAGAGAGAAAAGAATGTTATGGGACCAATGGGTAAGATCCCATAACGTAAATGGAGATTATAGGAAACTAGCTGAGTTAATGTTAATGGAAGAGTATCTGAGATCCATCCCTAAAGAGGTGTCATTGTATCTTCAGGAGAAAGAAGTCTCGAAGTTGGAAGAGGCTGCTGTATTAGCAGATAAATATGAAATACTTAAACCTACTGCAGGGAAATTCTCAGTTACTCCAAGGGGGAGAGAGGAACAGCCGAGGATCCCACAATCAACCTCCTCAGGTGGACCTACAAAATCCCTAGAGGTCAAGAAAGGTGACTATAGTAAGTCATCACAGATAATTTCATGTAGCTATTGTGGAAGGATAGGCCACCTGACGAGGGATTGTTGGCACAGGAGAAGGGAAATAGAGGGGGTTAAACCCATAGTATTATTAAATAGATGGGACACCCACATAGAAAGTAAAGTCTGAGAGGGGGAGGACGAGGAGGAGACCACCAAAGTAGTGGCCCTCATGAGTAAGGTTGCCACAGACGGCATGGAGAAGGATGAGATGAAACCTCACTTGAGAGGTTATGACCCGTTCCTTTTTCAAGGAACAGTCACCATAAAGGGAGAGAAGAGAAAAGAGGTGACCATTCTGAGAGACTCAGGAGCCCTCCAATCAGTAATGCTGAGTAGCTTAGTTGAAAAACCTGTAGCAAAAGGGAGAGTAGTTATAGGCTTCCTAGGAGGCCTAGCCAAGGTGCCACTGGTGGAGGTAGATATGGAATCACCTCTATATGAGGGACAGGCAAAGATAGGTCTAGTAGATCGGTTGCCAGTGGAAGGAGTTGAAGTCATTCTAGGAAATGACTTAGTGGGTGGGAAGATGTGCCCCACACCTACATGGGAGAGAAGAGAGAGAGAAGGGTCTAAGGACCAAGTGAGGCCAATAAATGTCTCGAGAGGGGAAGGCTGTGGAAATCCTAAATGTAAGGACAGTCTCAATCCCGAGGGAAGAATCCCTAGTGAAAATACTCAAGTCGAGACAGAGGTGGACTTGAGGTTCCTGTTCCGTGAGGAACGAGGCAGTGAGTCGGGAGTGTTTGACCTGACTCGTCTGTTCATGGGAGAGAAGAAAGGAGAGAAAAGGAGTCTAAGCGACTCATACAAAAGGGGAGAGAAGACAGGAGAGAAATGGAGTCTAAATGACTCACACAAAAAGGGAGAGAAGAAAGGAGAGAAATGGAGTCTAAGTGGCTCACACAGAAAGGGAGAGAAGAAAGGAGAGAAAAGGAGTCTAAGCGACTCTTACAAAAAGGGAGAGAAGACAGGAGAGACATGGAGTCTAAGTGACTCACACAGAAAGGGAGAGAAGAAAGGAGAGAAATGGAGTCTAAGTGGCTCACACAGAAAGGGAGAGAAGAAAGGAGAGAAATGGAGTCTAAGCGACTCACACAGAAAGGGAGAGGAGATAAATGGAGTCTAAGCGACTCACACAGAAAGGGAGAGAAGAAAGGAGAGAAATGGAGTCTAAACGACTCGCACAGAAAGGGAGAGAAGAAAGGAGATGGGAGGAGTCTTAATGACTCACACAGAATGGGTGGGAAGAAAGGAGAAAAGAGTCCTAATGACTCACAAAGAATTGGAGAGAAGGAGGGTGAAACAAGGGGTCCCAGTGTCTTACAGGGAATGGGAGAGAAAGAGGTGGAGGCAATGAGCCCCCGTGGCTTACAGAGAGTTGGCTCCGATTTGAGAGACCGGAAGGAAGGAGTGGTGAGTGAGAGTGAGTTGTCAGAGGAATACTCTTTAGAGTCGGGAGTACTATTCCGCAAGTGGGTGGATAGTACCTGCTCTACTGATGACACAGGATGGTCTGATAGGCGACAAATAGTGTTGCCGAAGGTCTACAGGGAAGGAGTTATGCAATTAGGGCATGATAATTCCTTTGCAGGACATAAAGGTGATCCAAGAGTGATGAAGTCAGTGGAGGCAGTGAGAAGTAGGTTGACCTCATGTTGGCAGAGTGTTCAAGAGCGAGTGAAGGCGAAAGTGCGAGAGTTTAAGCGAGGAGCGAGGTTCAGCGACCCGTACAACGTGACAAAACGAGTGAGGGAACTGAACAAAGTGGTTGTCACTCCGGGTAGGAGACGGAAGCAGCAGTTGTGTCACCTCGGTGTGTGGAAAGCGTACCAGGAGAGGGACAAGAGTGATGTGGGTGTGTCTGGCGGTAGTGTGCATGCCGTCTCCATCAGGCCTGAGAATCTTCTGTTTTGAAACCTATTTACCCATTTGACTGGAAACTTATTCACTTGAATATTCAGTGATTGTAATCCCTGGCTGTTCAACTTATACATGGATGGGGTGGTGCAAGAGGTGAATGCTAGGGTAGTGAGTCAGGGATTGGAGATGGTTAAAGAAAATGGAGAAAAGTGGGAGGTGAGCCAGCTGTTGTTTGCGGACGACACTGCGCTTGTGGCAGGGTCAGAGGAGGGATTGAGGAAGCTGGTGGCAGAGTTTGGGAGAGTATGTGATAGAAGAAAGCTAAAGATAAATGTGGGTAAAAGTAAGGTGATGAGATGTACAAGGGGTGAAAGTGGCAGTAGACTGGAAGTGAACATTAAGGGAGAGCGACTGGAGGAAGTGGATAGTTTTAGATACTTGGGTGCAAGTGTAGCAGGAAAAGGTGGAGTGAAGGTGGAGGTAGAATGTAGATTGAGAGAAGCGAGTAAATGCCTTGGTGGTTTAAAGAGTGTAATGAGGAATAGACATTTGGGAATGGATGCGAAGAGGAGACTGTATGAAGGAGTGATTGTGCCAACAGCACTGTATGGGGCAGAAACGTGGAACATAAGAGAAGAAGAGAGATGGAGTTTGAATGTGTTTGAGATGAGGTGTCTGAGAAGTATGGTGGGGGTTACTAGGCTAGATAGAGTGAGAAATGAGGAGGTGAGGAGGAGAACAGGGGTGAAAAAGGATTTGGGAGAGAGGGTTGATGAAAGAATATTAGGATGGTTTGGACACATGGAAAGAATGAGTGAAGAAAGACTAGTAAAAGAGGTATGGAAGGCAGATGTGGAGGGAGTGAACATGAGGGGACGTCCTAGGATGAGGTGGATGGATGGGGTGAAGGGGGCTTTGGGGAAGAGGGGAATGTCTGTTGAGGAAGGAAGGGAGAGGACGGAAGACAGAGGTGAGTGGAGAATGGTTGTATATGGATGATGTTGTGACTGCATGAGGAGGAATGGGCGGGGAAGTGTGGGGTGGGGTAGTATGTGTGAGTAAATTTTGACGCAGCCCGAAGGGATTTCTCCCCGTCCTCGCCTTATATGCAAAGGGGGACGGAGAGGGGGGGTCGCCGATTAAATGAAGCGGCCTCGATGTGGATGTACTGTGTCTTGCGACACTGCTTCTGACCCAGGGCGGTGGGCAGGGTGCAGGGATGACCCGTCATCCAGGAGGTGCTCAGATGAGAGGAAGGGTGGGAGGGGTGTGGAGTGTATTTAGGGATGAAATGGGTGGGAGTGTTTTTATGCCTTTCCCTTTTTGGCTACCTCCCTTGGAAGGGGGAAAAAGCCTTGGTATATGTATGTATGTAATCCTATTAACTTTAATGAATAGTGTTAAACGTTATTCTGTGCATTTATCAAAGTTAATAGGATTACATGAAGGATTACAATCACTGAATATTCAAGTAAATAAGTTTCCAGTCAAATGGGTAAATAGGTTTCAAAACAGAAGATTCTCGCTCGAAAACTTTTAACGGGGGTGAAAGAAGATTAATTAATTAATTAATACTTTACCAACGAAAAACACTGTCTAAGTCACTACCATAAACATTTCACACCACTACTTGAAACACTAGATTAAAATAGCTGAGTTATTGTCTTACGACTAATACAGGGGGAGTACAGAGGACTTACTTCAGCCGACGACCCCTTCGAGGTGACACCTTTACATCATACCCTCTACTCTAAAACTGATTCTGACACGCCCAAGGCGCTCTGGTTCTTCTCTACAAAATCCTCTGATTGGCCCATAGGAATTGCATCTATGGTGGTTGAATCTCATTGGTCAATTAACTAAAAACGTTCTCCTTCGTTCTAGGCTGAGTGTTAGAACAAATACTCCATTGAGTAGGTTTTCCTTCCCACGCGTCCTCCCGTACTCGTCCTGTAATTTGACACCCCACGTAATCGTGAAGTGCCATTATCCAAAGTAATAAACTATTCCCACCTTACATATATGGGAATATATGTGACAATATATATATATATATATTGTGTGCATGTGTCCAACAGCTCTCATTATATTCAGTTTCTTATTTGGTTTCATTATAAGGTCTTTTATATGTGGGGTAAAGGTTATGGGTGTCAAACGGGAGTCCCAGTATTTTCAGATTTTTGACCAGTGGAAGATTTTGAGCAGTGCCCCGGAGACAGGGGTGACTCTTCATCCATGAGGAGCTAAGATAAGAGGGAAACAAGGGTGGTGGTTGGGAGTGGAATGGGTGGGAGTGGGTGTATGCCTTTGATTAGGCTACCTCCATTATTAGGGGGGAAGAGGCCCTTGGTATATAGATAGATGAGAAGGTTTTGTCCATCAATTTGAACTGTTGGATATTTCTGGTGTAAGCAGTATCACTGTGGATTTCTGAGAGAATGTAAATTTTCAGTTTAGTGTGGTATACTTGTGTGTTTGGCTGCTGTATATAGTTGTGGTGGTGGGTAATTATTGTGTATGTATACCAAGTCTATATACTAACTCTTATCTTCTACTACACTGTTCTTCAATGTGACAGTTATGTTTCCTTATCATTGGAATTTATGTGATGTCAGCCTTCTTATCCATTCTTACTGTTTTCTGTAAAAAAAAACCTTCATGGAAATTATACCACCCACTTGTCCACATATTCACCCATCCATTAACGCACTTACCCACTTACCCATACCCACACACAAAATACTGTACAAGTCTATTATGAGACTACATATAAACAAACCACACATATGCATAAATAATTTCTAGATCAACATTGATCATAACTATTTCTCTCTTACCATAGCTGGTATTTGATAGAATGGAATACTTATTAGACTGCTTCTTTAGTATGAGTTCATGTAGTTGCCAAAAATCTTTTTCATCAGAACTGAAGAGCTTTCCAGACAACTCCACCTGCGAAAAAGACAAAGGCTAACCTATGAATAAGTTCCACTTATCATGCCTGTGGTGTTGCATTTTTAAACAGAAAGTTTATATTCACAGCTACAAGAGTTAATACTTCTCACCTCTCCATCACTTCCTTTAAGCAAGGAACTTGTTAGTTTAAAAAGGGCAACTCCATAAGGTCTTCGGAAGTTTTGCACAGATGTTTTCTTGCCAGATTCTGAGAACATCATCCTTCCAATACGTATAACTTGAGTGACAATATATAACTCTGAATCAAGATCTGCACTACCTAGATCCTATATGGGGAAGGAAAAATATACTAAAACAATCATGATTCAAACCATATTAAAAAGGCAAATTGTTTTCACACAATCTCTAAATTCTTATATATAGAATATTTTCAGAACAACTCAACAGTGAATGCAGCAAAGGTACATAATTTAATAATAAAAAAAAAGGTGCTTTCTCTCCTTTTTCAGGGAGGTTAAGCCTAAGCATACACCTGCCCAGCGCCCATCAACTTCCATTCATTGCTCCTATCATTTTAGTAACTCATGGATGAAGAATCATCCCTGGCCTTTGCCTCATTGGAGGCAACAACTGACTCACCTTCCACATCCCTCTGCCATTATCCACCAATTCCAAACATTTGCCTAGCACTCATGTTTACCCTCACTGCCACTCCATCCATATATATATTGAACAACCATTACAATAAGCCTAATAGAAATTTTAACAATATAGTTCAAGTCCTTCTGGGACCAAGTATTCTTTGGAACTTAAAAATTCTGAGAAAAATACTTACTGTGAAGACAGTGCAATTGCTATTGATGCAGTCAATGTAGTTGGAGAAGCCCTCTTTGGAAAGTTTGACTAGAAACCTTTCACTAATGTGGAGGAAGAGAACAGAAAAAATATATACATATACATGTATGAATGATTATTTTTTCCAATTGTACATACATATACCAATGGGTTTTTCCCCCTTACAAGGGAGGTAGCCAAAAACAAAGGCATAAAATCCATTCCCAACCATTCCATCCCCACAAACTCCACTCCCACTCACCCACCTCCCTCCCTTTTATCTTGGCTCCTCCTAGATGATGGGTTATCCTTGCATCTCACCCACTGCCCTGGGTCAGAAGCTGTGTCACAAGACACAGCACATCCACAGCAAGGCCGCTTCATTTAATCAGTGACCCCCTCCCCTCTCTGTCCCCTCATACAGAAAAAGAGAAGACTGGGAGAAATTCCTTTGGGCTGCATCAAAATTTCATTCACACATACTCCCTTAACCCCTCCCCCCCATCCCCCAGCCACTCCCTTCCATGCATCACAGGAATATCTGTACACAACCACTCTCCACTCATCCCTATTTTCTGTCTTCTCCCTTCCTTCCTCAACAGACATTACCTTCTTTCCCAATGCCCCTTTTACCCCATCCATCCATCCCATCCTCAGTAACCCCTTCCTGTTCACTCCATCCACCTCAAAAGAACATAAGAATAAAGGAGACTGCAAGAGACCATAAGGCCTACACTAGGCAGCTCCGTATCCATCACCACCTGTCATCCCTATCCATAAAGTTGTCTAATCGTTTTTTAAAACAACTGATAGTTTCAGCGCTTACTACATGGTTACTAAGTTTATTCCATTCATCGACCACCCTATTAGTAAACCAATTCTTGCCTATTTCCTTCTTAAATCAAATTTTGTCCAGTTTATACCCATTACTGTGAGTCCTACCCTGTTGTTTTATTATGATGACCTTGTTTGCATCACCCTTGTTATAGCCTTTGATCCACTTGAACACTTCTATTAGATCACCCCGCACTCTGCGTCTTTCCAGAGAGTGTAAGTTTAGGTGCCTAAGCCTCTCTTCGTATGGCAAATCTCCGAGTCCATGTATCATTTTGGTCATTCTTCTCTGTACTGATTCTAATGAATTTATGTCCATTATGTCCTCTGCCTTACACACCTCTTTTATTAATCTTTCCATGTGTCCAAACCATCTCAATACACTCTCATCAACCCAATCTCAAAACTCCTTTTCCAACCCTGCTCTCCTCCTCACCTCCTCATTTCTTACTCTATCCAGCCTAGTAACCCATACCATACTTCTCATGCATTTCATCTCAAACACATTTAAACTCTTCGTCTCTTATGTTCCATGTTTCTATCTCATACAGTGCTGTTAACACAATCACCTCTTCAAGTAATTTCTTCTTAGCATCCATTCCCAAATGTCTATTTCTCATAACTCTTCTTAATCCCCCAAGGCATTTACTTGCTTATCTCAATCTACACTCTACCTCCAACCACTCTGTCTATTGGTTCATTTCCTACCCTAGCATTAATATCTCCCAATACTATTTTATTGACATTTCTCCCTGATCCTCTATGCACTCATTTAAATCTATCCAAAAATCCTCCCTTTCCACTACACTCTTCTAACTACCAGGCCAGTATAAACCTACAAAGACCCACATCTCCCTTCCCAGTTTTACCTTTATCCACATTAACCTTGAAGCAACCTCCTTCCACTCCACCACACCTACTCCTGACACCCAACTACACTTCCAAACTCTAACTCACCCCTCCCCTTCAACTTGAGTTTCATTCAATGTCAACACATCCATCTTCTCACAAACATACTGCCTATCCCTTCCTTTTACTCTCATCTGTACCACACCCACACACATTAAAAGACCCAAACCTTAGGGTTCTGGTTTGAAAACTCCTCCCAGACCCTCTTATGCCTTTGCTTTTTTTTTTTTTTTTTTTTTTTAGAAATATCCCCTTTTGGGCTACAGAGTAGGATGCCTAACCCTACCCCTATCCTAGTTTTGTCACCTTTTATGACTCAAGTGGGAACACTTGGTGGCAGTATTCTTTTCCCCTACCATAGGGTTCAGTGAAAGAATAGAATGAATATTCAGAGAAGTGGTACATACATACATATACCAAGGCTTTTTCCCCCTTTCAAGGGAGGTAGCCAAAAAGGGAAAGGCATAAAAACACTCCCACCCATTTCATCCCTAAATACACTCCACACCCTCCCTCTCATCTGAGCACCTCCTGGATGACGGGTCATCCCTGCACCTTGCCCACCGCCCTGGGTCAGAAGCAGTGTCGCAAGACACAGCACATCCACAGCAAGGCCGCTTCATTTAATCGGCGACCCCCCCTCTCCGTCCCCCCTTGCATATAAGGAGAGGACGGGGAGAAATCCCTTCGGGCTGCGTCACAATTTACTCACACATACTACCCCACCCCCCACCCCCCGCCCATTCCTCCTCATGCAATCACAACATCATCCATATACAACCATTCTCCACTCACCTCTGTCTTCCGTCCTCTCCCTTCCTTCCTCAACAGACATTCCCCTCTTCCCCCAAGCCCCCGTCACCCCATCCATCCACCTCATCCTAGGACGTCCCCTCATGTTCACTCCCTCCACATCTGCCTTCCATACCTCTTTTACTAGTCTTTCTTCACTCATTCTTTCCATGTGTCCAAACCATCCTAATATTCTTTCATCAACCCTATCTCCCAGCTCCTTTTTCACCCCTGTTCTCCTCCTCACCTCCTCATTTCTCACTCTATCCAGCCTAGTAACCCCCACCATACTTCTCAGACACCTCATCTCAAACACATTCAAACTCCTTCTCTCTTCTTCTCTTATGTTCCACGTTTCTGCCCCATACAGTGCTGTTGGCACAATCACTCCTTCATACAGTCTCCTCTTCGCATCCATTCCTAAATGTCTATTCCTCATTACACTCTTTAATCCACCAAGGCATTTACTCGCTTCTCTCAATCTACATTCTACCTCCACCTTCACTCCACCTTTTCCTGCTACACTTGGTGAGGAGGTGAGGAGTAGAACAGGGGTGAAAAAGGATTTGGGAGATAGGGTTGATGAAAGAATATTAGGATGGTTTGGACACATGGAAAGAATGAGTGAAGAAAGACTAGTAAAAGAGGTATGGAAGGCAGATGTGGAGGGAGTGAACATGAGGGGACGTCCTAGGATGAGGTGGATGGATGGGGTGAAGGGGGCTTTGGGGAAGAGGGGAATGTCTGTTGAGGAAGGAAGGGAGAGGACGGAAGACAGAGGTGAGTGGAGAATGGTTGTATATGGATGATGTTGTGATTGCATGAGGAGGAATGGGCGGGGGGGTGGGGGGTGGGGTAGTATGTGTGAGTAAATTTTGACGCAGCCCGAAGGGATTTCTCCCCGTCCTCTCCTTATATGCAAAGGGGGACGGAGAGGGGGGGTCGCCGATTAAATGAAGCGGCCTTGCTGTGGATGTACTGTGTCTTGCGACACTGCTTCTGACCCAGGGCGGTGGGCAGGGTGCAGGGATGACCCGTCATCCAGGAGGTGCTCAGATGAGAGGAAGGGTGGGAGGGGTGTGGAGTGTATTTAGGGATGAAATGGGTGGGAGTGTTTTTATGCCTTTCCCTTTTTGGCTACCTCCCTTGGAAGGGGGGAAAAGCCTTGGTATATGTATGTATGTATGTACTTGCACCCAAGTATCTAAAACTATCCACTTCCTCCAGTCGCTCTCCCTTAATGTTCACTTCCAGTCTACTGCCACTTTCACCCCTTGAACATCTCATCACCTTACTTTTACCCACATTTATCTTTAGCTTTCTTCTATCACATACTCTCCCAAACTCTGCCACCAGCTTCCTCAATCCCTCCTCCGACCCTGCCACAAGCGCAGTGTCGTCCGCAAACAACAGCTGGCTCACCTCCCACTTTTCTCCATTTTCTTTAACCATCTCCAATCCCTGACCCACTACCCTAGCATTCACCTCTCGCACCACCCCATCCATGTATAAGTTGAACAGCCAGGGCGACATAACGCATCCTTGACGAAGTCCCACCTTTACTTCAAACCACTCACTCTCTCCATTTCTAATCCTGACACAAGCTCTACTACTCGCATAAAAACTCTTGACAGCTCCCAAAAGCTTTCCTCCTATCCCATAAATCTGCATAACCTCCCACAGTGCCTTTCTGTCTACCCTATCATAAGCCTTTTCCAGATCCATAAAAGCCCAAAAAGCATCCTTCCCCTTTCCTATAGCTTTCTCACATATCTGTCTTACCACAAAGATCTGATCTACACAACCTCTACCTGTCCTAAATCCACACTGTTCCTCACCAATTACAGTATTAAGAGTTGGGGGACAGCATAATGGAGGGACAGTCACATTATAATAAAGTATCATCATTTCTCCATGGATAGAGATTTCCTCTATCACAGACAAAATGATGTGTGGCTCTGGTCCATAGGGGCACCTCATACAGACCTTAAAATATCAGCTGCATGCTACTGAGCAGCTTTTAATCCCACAATGACATGCAGCCAATACCCCAGACATGGGTAATTTCTCAAAATAAGAAAATTGCTGAAAGATATAAGATAATGATATCTAAAATTTCTTACCTGATAAATCTACTCTGTTTTGCGTCATAGAGTGAAAAAAAGATCTCTGTGTCTTCTCCTAGATGATAAGAGA
>NC_134819.1:36451174-36453754 GCF_046742065.1 Oratosquilla oratoria | reverse complement strand
TTGTTTGTTTTTCAGTTTGTTTACAAATCTGTAAAATAATTTTGGTTGATCTTTACATTTTTCTATGACATATTTTTCATATTTTCTCTTTTCCTCTCTGCATGCTTGTACATATTCATTTCTATAAGTATCTATTTTCCATTTTTCAGGTCTTTTGTATTTCTTCAATTTGGTCCAAGCTTTATCTCTTTTGTTTTTTAACTCCCTACAACTTTTGTTGTACCAGCACTTTACATATTCTTTTTCTTGTTTTTGTCTTGGGACATACTTTCCACTCCTTTTTATAAATTTTTGTCAATATTCCATTTCTCTTCCACTGTTGTTTCTTCTTTGTATATTCCTTCCCAGACTTCATTTTGAAAGAATTCTCCTATTTTATCAAAGTTTGTTTTTTCATACATCATTCTTCCTTTTCTATATTGTTCATTTCTTTTCATGTATTTCTCCTCATTTAGTTCTAGTTCAATCAATATGTGGTCACTTTTACCTATTGGTGTTTTATATTCAATCTTTTCCACTATTCTAGGTTCAGATGTGATTATTAGGTCTAGTCTCGATGGTTCTTCTTCATTTCTATACCTAGTGTTCTCCTGTATCCACTGTGTCATTGTATGGTCAATAATCATCTCGAGTAGAACATTTCCCCATGAGCCGTCTCCACCCTTTACTGTCATCTCTTCCCAGCAGACTTCTTTGCAATTAAAGTCGCCCATCATAACTATTCTTCCTCCATCTTCCATTATCTTATTTAATGTTATCCTTGTGTCTTCTAACATACTTTTATGTTCACTCTCTTCCCATGAGGCTGTTTTTGGAGGCACATAATTTATCACAAACTTTCTGCTTTTCTTATCTCTGTCTTCCACTTCGATCATAATCCTCTCTACTGTATTCTTTCCATATGTGACACACCTCGCGCTTATATCCTTCTTAGTCAGGAACATAACTCCACCCCCTTGTTTTGTCTCTTTTTCTAATCCAATAATTATATGCATCATGTCCTACACTGTTGGGTGGTAGTGGACCTTTTAATTTCGTTTCTACAATTCCCATTATGTCCGGTTCTTTTTTCTTCAGATAATCATTCAGCTCATTCAATATTGTTATTAATCCATCTATATTTGTGTAAGACACTCTTAGTTTTCTGCCACTTCCATAGTATTCTGTTTCCCTTTTGTTTTTCTCTAGTATGTCGTATTTCCTTACTTTCATATTCACCACTCTCCAATAGAATTTCTCTTTTTCTGACTGTTCTCTTCGTTTTTTCCTTAGCTTCATGTCTTTTCATTTTTTCCTCCTCTCTTTCCTCTTTATTCATTTCTCTTTTTATCCATACATTTTCATATTGTTCACTTGCTGCTAGTTTCCCTGTTTTTGCCAAGATATTCTCTGCCGTCGTTTGTGACTTGAATTTAATCTTAATTGGTCTGGTCTTATCCGTACTATACTTTCCGAGCCTATACAGCTCTTCAATTTGTTTCATGATTTCAGGTTCATCTTCCTGAACTAATTCTAGTAAACTGCTTACTTTTTCTTTTTCCTCATTGATTCTTGTGGTTCTATTTAGGTTATGTTTCTCTTCCATTCCTAATTATACATTTCTTTTTATCTGCTAAGTCTCTTACTATATTCTCGTTCTGTCTCATCACTTTAATAACTGAGTCTTTAGTTTCTTCCATTTGCTGTTTAATTATGTCAGTAAATGCAACTTTACTGTTCTCTTGGATTTTTTTCCAACCCTGTGGTTCTTTTGCTATGGCCTCTTTGTTGTCTTTATTATTCCTCTTTGATTCTTCATTCTCCTCTTTTACTTCTTTTAACTGTCGTTTTAATTCTTCTATTTCATTAGTTAAGTTTTTGTTCACCTAGTTCTTCCAATTTTTCAACTCTGCGCAATCTTTGCTATGTTACCGAACCTATTCTCCCAATGTTCGGTCATTTGTTCAAGTTTTTCCTCTAGTCTTGCTAATTAGGGGAGGTTGATATCTGCCCCCCCCTCCCCTCCCCTCATTAAATCCCTGGAAACTATTATCCTCACCTTCCATTGTGCTGCTCTTATCTATATATCTAATCTTTACATTTTTGTTAATCCCTTCACCAAAATCATCGGTCCTTCTCTTGTTTACAAGACGCCTGGCCTCCTGGACCAAGTCCTCCCCTTCCTCATTTCCTTCCATTTCCCTCAGTAATCCCCCCCCCTACTCCTTTTTCCTCACTTTCCTACTACACCACGAGCTTTCCCCTTCCCTGTAAATACAATAAGGTACTTCCTTCGCGTTGAGATCCACGAAAATTTCA
This sequence comes from Oratosquilla oratoria, assembly GCF_046742065.1. Lineage (NCBI taxonomy): Eukaryota > Metazoa > Arthropoda > Malacostraca > Stomatopoda > Squillidae > Oratosquilla > Oratosquilla oratoria. Next base: position 36,451,456 of record NC_134819.1, on the reverse strand, counting down.
CTTTTTCTTCAGAACTCCAATCTTCGCCGTCCATCCGACGAAAGTGTGTGTGTGTGTGAGTGAGAGAGAGAGTGTGTGAGTGAGAATGAGTGAGTGATATTTCCAAATTGTACCCGATTGCTTTTACCTAACTGTAGTAAACAGTAAAGGAACAATGGTCGCTGGGTCCCGTCTCCTGCGGTCCTGGTTCGAATCCCGCCCAGGGCTGGAATAATTTCAGTGTCGCTGAGCTACTAATCGTTACTCCAACTCTCGTAGGCGGGGAGTTCGGGGTGAGTGGGC
>NC_134819.1:36378674-36443674 GCF_046742065.1 Oratosquilla oratoria | reverse complement strand
TTTTCCCTTTTATTCTTGCCACCATCAGGTTATTTATTTTGTCTACATAACACTCCATCAATAGTGAAGGGCTTGTGAAATAGGAAACTTCTTTTCACTAGTAAACTGATCTTGTTCTTACAAAAATAGAAATGTGCAAAAATGTTAAAATATTTTCTATCACAGAATTTTTTTTTTCTCGGAACCAAATGGAACTTAAACATGAATCTGTGACTGTTTGCGATAGAAATTAAATATTGATGGGTTAGAGGGAATACCATTTTTCAAATTTATGTCTGAGGAATTTCAATCACAAACTGAAAACGTAAGTCCGTGCTCTACAAGTATATTCATGCATGTTTGTGTAGTGTAACACAGTGAATAGAATGCAGGTGGAATTGTCTATGCATTCTAGGCATAGTAGGTTATTCTGCAGTATAGAAATCTTATATCAGTTGATACAATGCCTTGTACCTTACCAACGATAGGAATTGAGGACCAGAATAAAATTCAAATTTACACCTTTTTTTATGAGCCTCCATAGATGAGGATACAGTATATGATAAATAATTTCTGGGATTCATTTAAATTGTTTAAAAACAAATTGAAAATAGTTTATTTATTATTGATATGGTTTGTCAAATGGGATAATGTGCTTTAATTTTGAATGAAATACTCTCGCTGTTCAGAAAATGCTGATTACTTCATTCCTTCTTTCAGTATTATCATTGAGTCTATAAAGTATATTTGATGAGAATAAGACTATGAAAGTTGCTTGAGTAAGATTTATTTTCATTTTGTTTTTGTATTATATAATTATTATTATTATTATATATATTTATTTATATATATATACATTTTTTTTTTTAGTTCCATTGTATCGTCTCCATGAGAAGAAAATAGGATTTATTATTTTTCCTCTTATAGTATAGTCTAAGTCATCATGTGTTTGCCTTACATATTTGACATGTATGATGTATACCACAAATATATTTTTGCTTAGTATGTATATATTTAAATAATAGCAGAAATGTGTAGTTGAACACATTGTGGTGAAATTTGGTGTTGGTGCTCATAGGAGTGGTAATTACTTTTCCAATGTTTATTGTTGGTGCAAGTTTTAGTCACCTTTTAGTAGGATTAAACGAAACGAGATTTTAATATTCAATCCAGTTTTCCATGAAAATTAAAGATGTTTATGACACTGTTCCTTGGATTGGATCCTCCCATCCAACAATTGGTCATATGAATAAAGCCTTGGAAAGGCATTTTACCAGATAATACTCAACAGATGCTATACTTAATTTTTGGGAGTCCAGTATTGGATAGAGACCTGGCAAACATCAAAGAAAGGCATTCCCCAGTAAAATTTATATTTGTCTTTTTGCATTATTCTTAGGAAATTCAGAAAATCTGAATAAAAGAAAAGTTGTTCATCACAAAGAATGGGTATTAGGGTCACCAAAATGTAGGTGTATATAGCTGATAAGGGTTTTTGTAGCCTTGTGTAAAAATAAACATCATATCAGCTAGAAATGTTGGCGGGTGGTATATCAAATAAAAAGAAAAGTGCTTTGGAAACCTATTTAAAAACTGGACTAAGTATCATTGGTCTATGCACAATTCATTCCCTTGATTTGCATCAGATGTTACATGGCGAGTGAATAGATGTTACAATTTATACAAACGGCTCATCCTTTTCAGTGCAATTCATAATTTTTTTTTATTACAGGCTCTGTATAAACATGAAAGAGAACATAAAGTTGGCTGTTAAGCATGAGTATAGTTCCTTTGCACTTCAGTGATAACAAATTTAAGATATATAAACTATGCACTGAGGTAGACTGAATGTAATATACCAAGCTACTATGTCCAAAGTAGAACAGTATTGTCCATATAGAATAAAACCATAGATTCCTGATTATAAGCTTCTTCTTGATGATGATTGAATTTGATCTTATTGTTAAAAGTTGTTAATACTGTGTCAAGTGTAAAAGATGGTTCTAGTATTAGTAAGGCATTTGAAATTGGTTATTACATTGCCTTGATACCTTGTATATTTTGAAAATCTTTTCCCATCCAAATCAGAACTCCTACTTCAACATAAAGACAACCCCAGCAGAATTCTTCTGAAACATCTACAATACCTGCAGTACAACTGCAACATGTCCATACAAAAACATGTACACCCACAGATCTCATAATAAGCACTCCACAATAAGGGATTGCTTTGTTAAAAAGTGTCAGACTACTGAAATAGCCAAAGATGTGACCATTAATTAATAGGGGAGTTTTATGAACAAGATCAGGATTGTCTCCACAAAAGGTTATAATGTGAATCAAAGGTTATAACAAGGGTGATGCAAACAAGGTCATAATAAAACAACAGGGCAGGACTCGTAGTTATGGGTATAAACTGGACAAATTTAGATTTAAGAAGGAAATAGGCAAGAATTGGTTTACTAATAGGGTGGTCGATGAATGGAATAAACTTTGTGGTTACTATCAGTTGTTTTAAAAAACGATTAGACAACTTTATGGATGGGGATGACAGATGGTGATGGATACGGAACTGCCTAGTGTAGGCCTCATGGTCTCTTGCAGTCTCCTTTATTCTTATGTTAACCCTTGGTAGATGAAGGGGACCCCCACAGAACTGATGACTGGGGCAAGTTGATCTAACCTGTTGAAAGCAGTTTGGAATGGGAAGGGTGGCTGCACGGAAGCTTACTTGTAGATACTTGGAAACCAGTGATGTTATGTGAGTGAAGCGATGTGATTCCTGGCATGTGCTTCCAATTATTGATGATGATTGATGAACTCTAGCTCAAATAATGAACAAGCCTTCAGTTTTCAGGGGAAAATGCCTTTATAAAGGAGATAGCTGGATTGGAAGATATAAATATGGAAGTAAAGTAAATACTCTAACTTATGGGAACATAGGATGACAGGAAAGTACCAGGGCCTAATGGGATATCAAATTGGATACTAAAGGAATGTAAAGAACAGGATCAAAACCTGGTTGAGTGTTCCAACAAGAGATGATACCATGCAATTGGAAATGGGCTAAAATATCAGTTCATAAAAGAGGAAGTAAGGAGGTACTATGGAACTACAGACTGGTATACCTGACCACTATATTTGCAGAATTGTTCGAGATATGTTGGTCAAATACTTTTGCAGATTATGCAAAGACCATTTAAAGGATAAATGAGGAAAAAGTTGCTGTAATAAGATCTAGACAGGATATCTCTGTAACCTAAGTTTGGATAATGAATTAATACATAAAGAATACTAAGCATTGGAATTGTGTAGATTTGATGGGGACTTGTTGGGGGCCATAGTCCTCCACAAATCATGTTGGTGTCCCTCTATAATTCCTTCCAGTGGTTTCACTGTGATGGTCATATACATGCATAAAGTTCACAAGTGTATTAAAGCTGAATACAAATTGTTACAAAACTGGAGATGTTACAGCAAAGGAGACATGTTAATGAAATGTATGGTAAGAAGTGTTGCCCCACAATACAAGGTGTGGAGTTGGCACTGCCACTACAACCACCCAGCTTACTATCAGTGAAGTTGGGATAAGCCTGTAGTGATAGTTGATAGTGCTGGACTCTATGCCCATGTGTTATGGGTTTAAATACTGGCAGCCATGTGCTTTCACCTCAAACTAATTCTACCCCTGTCAGTACGAGACAACATTTCTGGCCCCATGTGTTATCAATCTGTGTCCTTTGCCACAAATGTGTAGTTCAGTTATATAACTATTGGTATTCTGTTATTCAGATTGCAAATGCTCGTGAACCTGTCCATACAGACACCACATTGAGGCAGCTGGAAGGAATTATAGAAGGATAGAAAGTCATAGTACCCATTTTTTCCCTAACACACATGCACACAAACATGCACACACATTACAAAAGTAAAAGAGGAGAGACTTGGGAGTGTTGATAAAAGACAATCTGTCACCTGACAGACATATCAGCAGGATTGTGGGAGAGAGACAAGGACTACTGCAGAAGATGAAAGTGGCATTCCATTACATGGATGAAGAGATGATGAAAAAACTCACCGAAACCCTGATATGTCCAAGACTGGAATATGCATTAGTAGGATGGTCCCCATACAGAGTGAAGGATATAAGCAAGACTTAGAGAATACAAAGGGCAGAAACCAAACTGGTTCCCAGTCTGCAGATAAACCATACGGGGAAAGACTAAAAGTACTGAGTCTACCAACTTTGAAAGATTGAAGAGGAAGAGATGACATGATTACAGTGTTCAGGTCACTAAAGGGGATGATTGCATTGATAGAAAATATCTCCTGATTAAAGATGGGAGGGCTATAAGAGGTCATGAATGTAAATTAAGAAAGATGTGTTGAAAGGATGCGAAGAAATAGTTTTCCATATAGATGTATAGATATGTGGAATAGCTTAGGTGATACAGCCCGAGCTCAAACAATACACAAGTTCATATCTAAGTATGATCATTGGAAATCAAAGATATAGATTAAGCTGGAACTGAACATGAATTTGAGTCTAGGTATGTTAGAAAATTAGAGAATAGGAGACAGAACCCAATGAGCGTTGCTTCATTCCTATATACTACAATTAGGTAAATACAGTTAGGTAAATACACATGCATACATGCACACTTTGGAGCTACATTCTACTAGATATGACCATCAAATACACCCTCACACAATGGATTAAGGAAAATACTAGATATAGAAACAATGAGGAACCATCGAAACTGGACTTGATATTAACTTCTGAACCAGATATTGTGAACAAAATGGAGTATAAGACACAAATTGGAAAGTGACCATATACTAATAGTTTGAATTAAAAAAACAGAACAATATAGGTAGGAATGATGAACATAGAGAAGGAAGATTTATGTACAACAAAACTGATTTTGCAAAACTAAGTAAATTTTTCCAAAACTCTCACTGGGATAAATTCTCTAAAGATGAAACAAAGAAGACAAATGGAACATATTCAAAGAAAAGTACAAGGAAGGAATTGACAAATATGTACCAAAAAAGAAACAAAGATTTATATAAAGTGTTGGTATAACAAAAGGTGTAGTGAGGCTAGAGACAGAAGAGACAAAGCCTGGAAATAATGGAAAAAAGAAAAAAAAAATGGCAAACGTATATAAAACTTAGAAATATGTGAATATACACAGGAAAGAAAAAAGAAACTATGAAAAAGATGTTATAGACAAATGTAAGGATCAACCTACACTCTTTTACAGATTATATAAATGAAAAACGAAAGGACAAGCATGAAATGGTGAATTTGCGTGAAGGAGATAAAGAATAGATGACAGAAATGGTGGAAGTTATCATCAGACATTTCAGGTCTGTTGTTACAATTGAGAGCTCACAATTTTGGGAAGATGGACAATGAGAAAGATACCCCAAAATGAAAGAAATAAAGGTAACACAAAAAGAAATGAGAGACCAAATAAAAAAACCTAGATGTCAGGAAATTGCATGGACAGGAATTGCAAAATGGATACTGAAAGAGTGTATAGATGAACTGACAGACAAATTATACAAGATAATAGACTTCTCACTCAAAGAAGGAAAGGTACCACAAGATTGGAAAGATGCAAACATAGTACCAATATATAAAGGAGGAAATAGGGAAGATCCTACAAACTTCAGACCGGTATCCCTTACAAGCACAGTAGCAAAAATATGCGAAAGTCATCAGAAACAAATGTACCAAACACTTGGAAGAAAATAAAATGGCAAACCCTAAACAATTTGGCTTTAAAAGTGGAAGATCATGTACCACAAACCTAATTTGCTTTTACTCGAGATTGAGATAATACAAGAAAGAGATGGCTGGGCAGATTGCGCCTTCTTGGACTTGCAGAAGGCATTTGACAAAGTACCACATAAAAAATTAATAAGAAAAATTGAAACAATGGGAGGAATACAAGGTAACCTGCTGGAATGGATGAAGGATTTCTTAATTGGGAGAAAAATGAGTGGTATTTAGAGACAAAAATTCAAACAGGGAAGATGTGAAGAGTGGCATCCCACAAGGCTCTGTATTGGCTCCTTTAATGTTTTCCATATATATAAATGATATGGATGAGGGAGTAAATTGTTACAAATTGAAAAAGATCCCGTATCTGAAAGATATCAAGAAATGGTTGACCATATAGATTCATGAACTGCTGAAATAGCCAAGAAAATTAATTGAAAAAGATATAATAGATGGAGGATAAGGGATGGGACCATTTGTGTAGTTCCTTTCCTTTATAGGTAAATAAACAATGCCAAATTCTGTGTCTTACCAAACAACCCCAGAAATCGACCCAGTAAAAAAATCACTGTGTAGACAAGCAAGAATTGTACTGGCACACCAACATTCAGATCATCATCCCACACTGAAATTGTACCGACACTGAATCAGCCTGTCAACAGTCCAAAAGCCAGTCATGTAGCCACCATATAGAAGACACAGAGCAACTTGTACTGTGCTGTTTTACAATTTTTCTGGAGGATAAAATCTCTTGGAAACAGATGGATTGACTGATAAGCTGTTACCCATCAGTTGAAGTGACAAGTCAAGTGTGAAGAATAAGAAGAAATATAAAGAATCTTGTAATTGGGTTGTATTTGCAAACTTAAGAACAATACAATTGTATTTCAGTAATGCAAAAATTTTCAAGTTGGATAATATTTCTATGTAGTCACATGAAATATTTATTGTAGCTGCTACTAGTTGGACCTGTAGCATTTTGAGTTCACATGCTATGTATTTTCCATTGGCTACTTAAACACCTTTTTAGTTGCATTCTATGCTGCTCCATCAACAAACTAAAAGACAGTACATTGCTGCCTGCCATATCCCCTGATATCCAACCCTCTGAATCCTATTTCCCCCAAAAGGACATAGGCTCCTGCACTTGGCCTTCAAGCCAAAAATTCCATAAATCAATCGATCAACCAAAAGGACATACAGTCATACCTCGGTACTCGACCGCCTCTATACTCAACCAAATCGGTGCTCGACCATAAAATTCGAGTAGAAAATGCATCGGACCTCGAACAGATTTTCGGTACTCGACTAGCTCGAACAGCGGGTAAGCGTCAGTTCGACTCAGACCGCCAGCGGAGTAAGACGTACGTAGTTTGTTCGAGTATTTCTTCCCAGATTTAAACTTTTTCATGTTGCTCTAGCCCTTAATAATGGGTCCAAAGAAAGACAGTGATAAGGGGAAAATTGGTTTCGGTGTTCGAACAAATCGGTGCTCGACCACCATCTCAGAACGGATTATGGTCGAGTACTGAGGTACGACTGTAGTCCACCTTGTCAGACAGCAGTTTGGCCACCATCCAACCCTTCTAAGCTACCAGAAGAGGTTGGATTACTGTATTGCAGACAACTGCCCAGGTTATAATGCTTCACCCCATATTATACAGCACATTATGGAAGACTGCATTGTATACAATCGTGCATGCCAATAACACAATATATACTCTATAAAGAATTTGTGGGAAAACCCCACTCCTGCCATAGCGTTCCTCAGGGAGATGGGACCGCTAAACTAGACAGTTTAGGGAATGACAACAACAACAACAACAACAATAGTAACAACAAAGAAAGAAGAGGTAGTCATGGAAGTGGTAAAGAATAGTATCAAGTAACACCATATTGGAGGGACAGCAGTAATACAAAAGAATCTGGTTTCTTCGGGTTTAGATCTTTATTATAACATGGACAAATGATGTGTAGCTCTGGTCCAGGAGGGCATTCCAACAACAGCCCCTAAAGTATTGACTGGATGGGAGGGACAAGGAATCTGTTTTTGGATGGGTATGGGTTGATTGTATGCTTTGAGTTGTCCCCCTCTCCCCAAGGGGGAAAGGGCCTTTATATGTATGTACTTTAAACTCTAAAGATTCACTGTTATACTTACCATTTTGATGAACATTGAAATTACAAGTTATGAAGTTATCTAGTCAGTAAGTGTTGTTAAAAAGAACCCCCCCACCCAACTTAAATGAAATTTCCTGCAAATTAAGTTGGCTGGGCATGGGAAAGAGAAATGCTCACCACTTTAATTCTTATTCCCTTTACCCTTTCCTGCTTTATACCTGTAGCAAGGGATTGGGGTCAGTAAGAATGCAACCTACATATTGTGTCCGAGGTGACTGAAATTAATAGGGGATGGTGAAGCTAGCAACCACACCACTTGAGAAGTGGGATTGCCTAAAAGGAAGTGTGGCAGAAAGAGAATGTATTTCACAATATGTCCAGAAAATCCATATGTATTAATAATATTTTGAAGGCTGTTCATTTAAACTTAAACTTGATTTAAGAAATGTAACATTCTGAAACCTGTTGACATTTTATCATTACATTATTATATGGACTTGTCTGAAGGCTGTTCCCAGTCATTTGGGAGCTATGATCTGCAAAAGAGACCTGAAACAAAGGATTGAGTAACTGATATCATTACAGAATCATAAGAATAAGTCAGTGACAGAAATATGCAGCTATAGATGCAGGCTTAGATGCAACCACAACACAGAAGATACTGAGCATCTCCTCTTACACTACCCTACACTAACTATTCCAAGACAACATTTACTCCCTGAGTTACCAATGGACAAGTTCACTGGCTGTTGCCAGTTAGCTGGGAGCCATGGGTCCTCTGCAAGAGAGACCTGGGGCAACAGTTTGACTGCAGCTATAGACTTAAAATGGTGGTATCTTAAAGGACCCATACACAGTAGATATTTGTTAACTGTGGATTAATTTTATTAATCCTGTCCCATGTTTAGTTGATAACACATATCCTAGAATTCTAAATGTCTAGAGAATTTTTGGTTGATACTTAAAGCACAGTCAAGATGGATGTCGATAATAGTAGTGATCACGTAATAATTGTCAATAGATATTGAGCATATGAGGGCCCCTGAAGTGTGCATAATAGTGTGAAGTGAGATCAAGGAGAACGTGCTTATGGTGGTCCTGCCAAATGAACCCTGGAAAAAATCTGCACCCTCCTGCTTGTCTTCAGATCTTTACAAAACCTTAGCTCCATCTGGAGGTAAAGTCTTATGGGCTAGCATTGGTCTGCAGACTAGTCCCAAGATCTGTTTCCATAGATTTTGGATATATATTTGTCCTCATCCTGTATACATTTGCATATATATATATTTTTCTCTCTTCCTGTGCCCATACCTCCATATATGTCCTGTTTACCTCCTTTATTCACTATTTTCCTGCTATATTACAAGTTATGAAGTTATCTAGTCGTTAAGTGTTGTTATAAAGAACCCCCCCCTGCTAATCCTCTCACCTCCACTATTGGCTATTCTGCCTCATTCACGTTTAACTCTTTTCTTTCTACTCCCTTGTGCTTATATAAGATTATAAAGGCTTAAAAAAAAATTGAGATTAAAGTAATTATATCCAGCGCATAGTTTTCAAGAAAAGAGGTCATTATTGTGCACATAAGTTAAACCTCAACTACTCCAAATAAAAAAAAAAATCCATATATTGACAAAAGAATGGCACTAGAAATTGTCAACAAAATCCTACCCACACCACCACCTAACCGAACACCATGGCTATGACCTTCACCTTTGCCTCACCATAGCTAATTTAAAAGACCAAATGACAGTTGAAGCCATTCAACAAGAAACTCTCTTCCACTTATCTACCCATCCAGTGAATATCCGTATATACACCAATGGCTCCTGCTCCAAACCATGGAGTGAGTTATGCAGCAATGTCAAGATCTGTTCTCACCCACCCCACACCCACATCCCATAGCCTCAACCTTCACAGATGAACTCATTGCCATTCCTGCTGCCTTGTATATTGTCCACAACTCCCCCACATCCTATATAATCTTGCTCCAAAGCTAGTGTAATCGTCCCAGTCATAATGATCAAGCACCAGTACTGAAATGCAACATTGATATACTGCACCCATGTCTGCCATTGCAGAGAGAGATTTAGAAGCCATGAAAGTGAACTTGAACAGTTGCCCACCACAAACCTGTGATCAAACCTCAATTGTGTTCAAGTAAGGAATGTTACTCATTGCTCTACAAGAGCTCTAGAAGATGATGTAGCCGAAGCTAAAGCCATAAACAAATTAAGTTCAGTATGAGAGATAAAAAAAACGGGGTGCCCCATCTATGCATCTTCTTTCCTTATATAATGGTTGAGTAAATATGATAGGTAACTGTGGTCACCTATATCTGTACAGACTATACACACATACACACACAATACAATAATTTTTCTGAGGATTCTAATAAGGTATGTACAGAAATTGAAATTTGAGAGAATTAATGCATCACATGAACCTAGGTTCCAATATTTAGAAACCCAATCATAAATTGAAAAATCACTGTCACATTCAGAAATTGAAAATTGATCAAAGGGAAGATGAAAAAATAGAAAAAATAAAATAAAGATAATGATACAAAGGCTATCAGATGAAAAAAGTGATTAAAGAAATGACAGAGGAACAGAGGATGGTTAATCAATCTGGAAAAGGAAACTGTTAAATTAAGAGATCATAGAACATTGGAAAATGGAAGAAAAGGCAAAATGAAGTGATAGCATTGTTAAAAAAAGGGACTTGTCACTAGCAGGTACCCATCATTATACCTTCATGACAAATATGAGTTTGGAACCTGATGACTGCATAAATGGATTGGTTAGAAAATCATATGTATGATGATTCACTATGGTCTTGGATCATGTACTGGATTTATGATTGATAGCTAATACCCTTCTGGATGAGAGCTCAAATATTGCCCAATCTATGGGTAATACTGTGACATTACACAGGCATAAAGAAATGGGACCCAGTGAATATTGCTCCTTTCCTGTATACTACAATTAGTTAAATACAATTCCTTGCCCAAAGGGGTAGGTGCAACTTGCAGTGCTGTGATGCTTTTCAGTCCTGGGCCACAACACTTTTTCCCCCCTTATAAGGGAGGTAGCCAAGTCACAGGCATGTACCTATTCCCACCTATTCCACTCCCATACATCACCCTTCCCCCCCTTTCATCTTAGCTCCTCATGGATGATGGATCATCCCTGTTTTCTGCTCACTGCCCTGGGTCAGAAATAATGTAACAAGACACGGTACATCCACAGCAAGGCCGCCTTGCTTATTTGGCAACCTCTCCTCTCTGTCCCCTCATGTAGAAAAAGAGAATAGATGGGGAGAAATCCAATTCGGCTGCATCAAAATATCATTCACACATAAATAGCATTCTCTCCATCTCTGCCTTCCAGACCTCTTTTACTAATCTTTTATCACTCATTCTTTCCATGTGCCCAAACTATCCCAATAATCTCTCATCAGACCTATCTGCCATCTCCTTTTCCACTCCCATTCTCCTCCTCACCTCCTCATTTCTTACTCTATCCAATATAGTAACCCCTACCATACTTCTCAGACATTTCATCTCAAACACAACACCAGCAAGCTATAAAGATGGGCAAATACTAAAACTTCCTTTACATAGCTAGACAGTATAACTGCCTTAAGTCGAGCCAAAAATATACAGTGGTGGTATGGAGCCTATAGAAAGAAAGAAAAAGAAAAAAAAATGTAATAGAAATAATAGTAATGATAATAGTAATAGTAATAATGATTACAAATAGATAAATAAATAAAAGAAAAGCCAAAGGACATCATGCAGTGGGTTTGGGATTTATGTATTCCATCATATGGTGATCAACAACTTTAAAAGAAAGAAGTGAAAAAGGAGATAAGATCTTTTATAAGTGTACAACAGAAGGAAGTTCATTGACAAGTATAACTATATGTCCTGCAAGCAATGACTGCAATGGGAGGACTTCATAAAATTTAGGAAAATTTCATGGAAGTAAAATATTAAAGTATAGCATCCTAAAGAAGACAATTTAGAAGTGAAATGTACTCCCAATCAGGGATGTATTTGGGTTTGAGGATGGACAGCAGGGAGAGGATTCTCGCTGATGTTCATCTTGCACAATCACCAGCACTGAATGGCCTACCGGCTCCGGCGTTTGGCCTTCGAGCCGGAAATTTCATAAATCACCATCACTTCATAAATCACAATCACCAGTTATAGGTTCCTGTCATTGGTCCTCTATACAAAGATTTCAGTACTAACTTGTACAATATGATAGAACATGGAAAGTCAAAATGGAATAGGAGACATTCATAAAATTAGCTCTCATTTGTATACATAATCTCGTGTCTATACAGGACTACAAAACAGTGTTGCATATATATTACTATGATTTGGGTGCCGTCTTTGTCATATCCTAGTTTTGAATTATTCATATTTTAAGTCAGTGACTGGAAAACCTGTGGCCCATTAGTGATTGGCAGTGGTCATTGAACCCTCCCATACATTTGTGTGGGAAGAGATGTGTTTATATATATATATATATACCAGGTATGCAAAAAGATCACAAAACTGCATGACCCAATAAATTGCTGATAAACACAAGGGAAACCAGAAAAGAATTTATAATTCCCAAGCGCTTTCGTAATATTTCACATCTTCAGGGGAATACTGTAATCCCCTAAAAATGTGAAATATCATGGAAGCACTTAGGAATTATAGTTTCTTTTCCAGTTTCCTTTAACTCTTTCCATATGATGATGCCTACATAGGTCTCATGAGGAGCAAGTGGGTATATGAGGATGCCAGCGTCGGCATTTTGATTATATTTATTTTGTAGTTGTAGTTGAGTGACCCCCATATTCTGTGAAATCGCCTGATCATATTTTCTGTGGTTATTAATATTCAGAGTGAAAGAGAATGAGTAAAGCACCTGTAACTTTATATTTTATAATGCGAGTATTGTGATGCATCATCATACATCAGGTAGCTGATGCTGCCAGTGAGAATTTGACTTGTACTGAAGAGGTTGAAAAGGTGGAAGATATCCTCTACATTAAAAGTTGATTGGGCCCAATGTGGGGACTGCCCATGTGGGTTGCTTCTCCAGATGGAGATGAGGGTGTTGATATTCTCTCTGCCATCTGTCTTATAGGACCTCCACTTAGACCTACTCATTTTTGGAAACCATACTTTTTTTTTTTTTTTACAAATACAATCTCTAGTCATGACCACTGTTCGTAGTATGTAAGTATACCTGCCAAAAAATAGCTCTCTTTAGCATTATTAACCCTTGAACTTCCAACCATTTTTCATAAAATAACCCTTGCAGACTCATAGCAGTTTTGATTGTCCTTTTTAACTGCTGTATATTCTTCACTTTTGTTGAAGTGTGTCATTATTTATTTTCATATCCTCTTCATTCTCCATTTCTTTCCATAACCACTTCTTCCCCATGTTCACTGGCTTTTCCTCATCAATTTCTGATGGCTTAGTGAGTGTATTAAGATGCTCTTTACCTACCTAGAGAAATTATCTTTTTCACTGAATTGGTAGGCCATTATATTATAGTAATTATATCAACCAGTTCCACATTTCAATTTCTTTACATGATTTTGCCACCTTGTATACTTGACCATACTTAATTACATTAGCTTAATTCTCCACCAGCCCTCCTTATCCTCTCTCACCTGGCTTACTCAGCACTTCAAATATAATTACCTATGTGCATGGGTTTATTTTCAGTCACTGATTGATCCACTACACCTTGTAAATCAGTAAATAAAATTTTAGCATCTCTCTCTCTCTCTCTCACACACACACTCACTCACTCACTCATGGCCTGCATTGTAGCATTGTTCTGATATTATGTATTATAATTTCAAATGCATGAGAAGGTTCTTCAGTAGTTTATATATTTGTCTATAATTTTTAGATTGTTCTCTTGAGTTTTACTAAGTAATCTACAGCCTCACAGTGACTGGTAGTAGTCCTTAAGTCCTCCTACATATCTCTTTGGGAAGAAAATGTGGACTGTTCTCTGTGTTGTATTTTCCTAATTGTAGTATATGTGGTTGAAGTGTGATCATGAGGTTCTAGAGCCATTGCCATCATGTTGGTCCATAGGTCACTCAAGAGAGAAGCATTTTATTGTTGTCTAAAATGGGTAAAAGCGGGACTAAATGATATATTTAGAACATGCACAAGATATAAACTCCCTAGGTAAATATTGGAATCTTGCATGGTTGTTGGGAAAGACCAAATGTAATGTATAGTGATTATGAAAGATATTATAGGATGAGAGAGTATCATGCAATTCAAATATATTAAAATGTGTAAAGATGTATGAATGAATATACTGAGGAATTACAAAAGTTTAGGAATGTTTTCATTATATCTTTGTCATGGGGGAGGAATGGAATGCAACTTAGGTATTTACCTCTTCTCTAACCCTGGACTGGGATAGATGCACAGGATTTTAGATTAGTAAAAACTTTAAAAACTAAGTGCAAGGTTCATAATAGGTCTGGTAAAATCATAATTGAAAATATGCAGTGTGACAGAAATATGTATTTTAGGAAGGTCTAAGATGTCACAGCATGTTGGCAAAGATTATCAGGTAATTAGAAAAGTAAAATTATAGGAGCATAATGAAATTAGTCAAAAGCATTAGAACTATATATTAAAACTACAGATTTATGAGACACCCATCATTAGGTGATAAGCAGAGGTGACTGCATAAGGTACTTTTCTCTGAGAGGTGGAAGTGTCCCTTTTGTGGAAGCAACTCCTTCCCCTTTCCTCACTCTAATAAAGAATGTAGCTCTGCGAGCTAGCACTCATTCCTTGGATTGAACTTAGGTAATGACTGCTGCTGGCTCCCTGGGTGCTGTAGGTTTTCTATAAAGGGATTTTGGAAGCTATGCTTAAAGTAAAAATCCCCCTCTGATATTTTGGTAACCAATACTGTAAGAGCTAAACTTTGAAAGTGGTGATTGAATAGCTAATATGATTCTGCATTACATGAATTAATATTTGTATGTACATTTATTAAGCATCAAGATAGAAGTACTTATGATCATGGTATGGATTAACCACAAATTATAGAAAAGTTTGAAATTATGAGTTAAGAGGAGAAGGAATTTGAGTACCAGGTAATTGAGTGCCTAGTGCAATGAATGAGAACAGGCCTGAGATAACAATTTCTACAGTAATAATTTAGTTCGGAAAGTCTTGGTCACAGCAATGATTCAGTTTGGAAAATGTTAGTCATAGCTAAGGCCTAAGTGTAATAGCATTGAATAATATTATCATGCACCATATGCACCCTTACATGAATATCAACTTAACAGTGTTGTACACTGTTGGGTAAATTTTTTATTATGGAATATGATTTAGGAAAGATGAGCAGTATTCTTTAGAAAATTACAGTAGATAATTTTCACAATAATTTGTATATCTTCTTCAAGAACAATCTTTGTAGATTTTTATCATAGATATCCTTTCCATATGACATATCAAAATAATTCCCTGTGATTTAAGATTTGAATAGGTATGACTTAAGATTTTAGTAGATTATTTTCCATAGATACTGATTTCTTGTTGAGTAACAAAACTAGTTCTTGATATATCATTACTGAAACAAAAATATCATGATAAAAATCCAAAATAATGTGGCTGTACAAATGTAAATAGATTATATAGATGTACTGAAAATATATGTGGAGCTTTACTTAAGGAGTTTTATTTAGCCTGAAGTTTCAGAATTATAATGACTTTTTCATGGGCATAAATTTCCATCCATAGGATTCTTGTGCCTCACCTCTCTCACTCTAGTGACTATCCATCTGCTGAATAAAATCACCTGATCTTAGAGTGGATAAGGAAGAAGAGTCACCATATAAATGAAGCAGTGGGGGTAAACCTGCTTTGGTTGTCAAGCCCTTCTATGGAGGTACATTGTCTTGTTGCACTGTTTCAGACCCAGGATGTGGGCAGGGACAGTACTTCCTCTACAAGGAACTAAGATAAAAAGGAAATGAATGATTGGAAGGTGGGTGCATGATTGAGCTGGCTTCCATATAAGATGGCAGAACCATTTCCATCAGGAATAGAGCTAACAGAGCATTAGGATTCATTACTAGGACGGTTACAGATAAAAATACAGAGGTACTTATCAAACTCTATCTCGAAAAGAGATAAGAAACCAATCAAATGGCAAACGTACATCAAACTAAGAAATATGTAAAAATATGCAGAGATGAAAAGAGAAACTACAAAAAAAAGATTAATAGACATAACACAAGAAAGAGATGGGTGGGCGGACTGTGGTTTTCTGGAACTGCAAAAGGCATTCGATAAGGTACCACATAGGAAACTTAAAAAGAAGATAGAGTCAAAAGGTGGCATCAGAGGAAAATTATTGGAATGGATAAAAGACTTCCTGATTGGGAGAAAATTGAGAGTTGTAATTAGAGAAAAATTCTCCAACTGGGAAGAAGTAAAAAGCGGTGTCCTGCAAGGATCAGTACTGGCCCTGATCATGTTTGCCGTATACATTAATGACATGAATGAAGGTGTGGAGTGCTATATGAATTTCTTTGCAGATGATGCAAAATTGCTAAAGAAGGTAAAAACGGAAGAGGACTGCAACTCATTGCAACAAGATCTGGACACGATCTGGAATTGGACTCAAAAGTGGGAAGTAAAATTTGATATAAAGAAATGCAGTATAATGGAATTTGGAAAGAGTAAAAACAGAATATCAACAGATTACCGAATTGGGGAAGAAAAAGTAAAAAAAGCAAGCTCAGAAAAAGATCTTGGAGTGATGATTGGAAAGGACATGAAACCAGATAAGCATATAAATAAAATATTCGGAGAAACCTACAATTTACTGAGGTCAATCAAAGTGGCATTTGCTTATTTGGATGAAGAAATGATAAAGAAAATACTAACTACACTAATAAGACCAAAACTTGATTACGCAGCATCACTTTGGACACCCAGTACCAAAAAGAATATTAAGAAACTAGAAAGAATACAAAGAGCGACAACCAAACTAGCACCGACTCTTGCCGAACTAACATATGAGCAAAGACTCCAAATTGAATCTACCAACTTTGGAACAAAGAAGAGAAAAAGGAGATTTGCTGACTATCTACATAATAATGAAAGGAATGGAAGTTTTAGACAGAAACAATTTGTTAGTGTGGGACAACGGTAAAATGAGAGGACACGGAAAAAAACTGAAAAAGGACAGTTATAGAAGAAACTTGAAAAGGAACAGCTTCCCACACAGAGCAATAAATACATGGAACAAATTAGACAACGAAACAGTATGTGCAAACACTATACAAGATTTTAAGATAAAACTTGAGGTGGAGAGATACAAAGATGGGTCACCACGAGCATAGCTCCCCTCCCGTATATTACAACTAGGTAGACTAGGTAAAAAGGTAAATTAGTTATACCCATCCTTCACAATGCAGTACAGTTTTGGTCTCTCTCCTATAGAGTAGATATCAGTTCACTAGAATCAGTACAGAGGAGAATGGCCAAAATGATACTTGGGTTTAGTAATTTACCTTATGAGGACAGGCTTAGGCAGAGTGCATGGTGATCTAATAGAGGTGTTCAAATGGATCAAGGGCTTAACAAGGGTGATGCAAACAAGGCCATTATATTAAGACAACAGGGCAGGACTTGCAGGAATGGATTTATATTGGACAAATTTAGATTTAAGAAATAAATAGGCAAGGATTGGTTTACAAATAGAATTATCAGTGAATGGAATAGGCTTGTTGACCTTGTAGAGTGTGCTGAAATTATCAGATATTTTAAGAAAGGGTTAGACAACTTTATGGATGGGAATGACAGATGGTAATGGACATGGAACTGTCTAGTGTAGGCCTTATAGTCTTTTGCTGTCTCTTGTCTTTATGTTCTTCCACCATGATGCTTCTTTTCAGTGCTATCTTTACATCACCCAATTTTTCTTTCCTTTCCCTCTATATGTTACTAGATCACCTGTGACCCATTGGGTCAAATAAAATTCTAAATTATATGTTGTTAATAAAATGGTCAATAAAATATTTATTAAGACAATGTTCTATTCAGTAGACGAAGGCAGTGACTTGATTACTCATAAGAAGTGAAATGCAGAAGACTGTGACGTCATGTCGTCGTTGCTTGGAACACTGCGCATCAATGATTTATAGGGTTCGTAATATTTTAATAAACTCATTATGTCTCATTGATGCTAATTCAGGAGTTGGCTATACTTTTAAATACTGAATATGAAAAATGTATAAGTATATATATATATATATATATATATATATATATATGTATATATATATGCATGTTGGGTCAAATAAAATGTTAAATGATACGCTGTTATAAGAAGTGAAATGCAGAAGATTGTGACGTCATGTCGTCGGTGCTTGGAACACTACGCATCATACGGTGTCGTGACGCCATGTCTCTTCTTCTGATTGGCTGGTCTTCAGTCGTGACGTCATATCTCTTCTGCTTGGCTGGTCCTCAGTCGTGACGTCATATCTCTTCTTCTGGTTGGCTGGTCCTCAGTCGTGACGTCATATCTCTTCTGATTGGCTGGGTGACGGTTTCAAGCAAGATAACAAACAAGATTATCAGACTTCACCCACTAGAAAATCAATATTTCGAGTGAGTTTAGTGTTAGCAAAGCACATTATGTCTAGTTCTTTCTCCTCTAAATAGCAATTTATTCTAATTTTGTTGATAACAATCCATATCCAGTATATCTGCATAGATGATTCTAATAATCTTATTTATTCTCATTCATCTTCTCTAGTTTTCTTTTAGTAATTACTTCATTTTCTGAGTTATCACACTCGAATAAAAGTATGTCCTCTTCTGTTTATTCATTTTTTTTCTTCAAGTTTTAAATGTTCTTGTTTTCTCCCTTCCTCAATTACATCCCTTTAAAGCAAAGCATTATTGTGTCCACTTTTGCTAGTTCCCATGTCGAATTCATTCGTTCATTCACCATGCCTTGTGATTTAATTTTTACTTTCATTGACATTGCTCCTTGTATATATCTGGCAAACCTGAATACTTTTATTTCTTCATATATGTTTTCCTCATTGTTTGTAATATTTCAGTTGCTTACTTCTTTTATTTTCTACTCACTGGGGAGTGTTCCTCATACCACTATATTTTCTATTGTGTTACCACTTCTATCGACATTTCTTTACTTTTAAATACCCTTGTCATGTACTTTCTTTTCAACCTTTTCTCCTTTTCATTCCATAATTTTTCATAGTTGTACTGCACTTGTTCCTCTTATTGTCATTTTAACTACCCTTCTGTCTTTGATTTCTCTAATGCTTTCTTATTTACACTAACCTCATTATTTTGTTTTACACCTAGTGGTGCAGCCAGGGGGAGAAAGTAATTTTGAAGCTATTCCATTTATCACTTTTAATTTAATAATAATCATCATCATCATCATCATTACCATCATCATCATCATTTTAATATTTCGAGGTAAAAACGTCATCACCGAGTGGGTAGTTTGTCCCTACACCTTTCTAACAATGTTGTATTACTTCAAAATACTCAAAAATATAATCTCAATGTTCTTCCTGCCGCCCTAGCTGCACCATTGTTCACAATGCCCTCCAAACGAAAGCTCCGCATTCTAGCAGGGTCGAAGTATTGGCCAATGGCTACAATGCTTTTTTGAATACAATGAAATCACATATTGGTAGCAAAAACAAAACACTTGACGGGTGTCAGTATGCTGAGGGAGTTATAGACTATTTATACGATCCATGCCTATCTACCTACATACCAAGGGTCTCTTTTCCTGAGAGATAGCCAGTCAAGACACGTACCCACTTCAACCCACGACTCATTTGCTTCCGCTCCACATGGATGAAAGGTCATCCCAATTTCCGGTCCACTGCCCGAGTTAGAAGCAATGCAGTAAGACACAGCACACCCACAGCAAGGCCACTTTATTTACAAGGCGACCCTCTCACCTTGTCCCTCATGCAGCAAATAGAGACGACAGGAAAAACTCCTTCGGACTGCGTCAAGATATAATCCATACACAACCATTCTCCTTCACAACCATATCGCCCACCTGACGCTTCAATGACAGTGCGACCCTGCTTGACCCGACCTAACCTAATCCAGTGTAATATTTTGTGGTATGTCTCATATACATTTACAATCCCTCTCGAGGTACATAATTTTCCTCTAAATACATTGATCTATCAGTACCCAGTGAAGGGACTTGTAGTTTGTTGGAGGAGTGTATTGGTGGGGGTAGTTACAGGAAAGCGCGGAAGTTAAAAAATCTAAAATTTCCAGGGGAAGAGCAGTTCGCCCCACCAGCACTACTCCCGAGGCTACTTCCTCGATAAATTTCTGCTCTCACCATCCGAAACTGTCTCTGACCATTTTCTGCTGCTAGCATGCGAACGGAAGGTAGATCAAATTAGTAGGTTTTTAATAACGTTTATTTTTATGCCGTCAGGTTGATCTTTGGCTGCAAAATCAGAACGATGAAAGGTGCTCTGAAATGTGCTCGATGCTCGATGCTCGATCCAGTCTTTCTTAAGATCCGTGATTGAAATAGGGAGTGGGAACGCCACATACCAACTCTCCAATTCCCATTTTCGTTTGTTCAATCTCTGTATTAATTGGGTAATTTCTTACAGAAATTCTGGAATCAGTTGTAGTATAAATCTAGTTTCTAAATCATTGGGGATCGGTGGCTGGACCAGTTTAATTCCGTTGGTACTGAAAGGTTACCATGTAACGGTGCAGTAGTGGTTTACAAGAACCTTCTGTAAGTAATCATAATCAACCTTTCAATAATATGAATTCTGAATGAAGGATCATACTGTGGCATTTTACTTTTTTTTTTTACGACAGTGGCATTATAATTAATTCTTATTCTGTTACTTGTTTTAATATGCTGCCGGTATTGTCACACGCCCATCAGCTTGGCAAAGCTAACCTTTTCACAATATGTTTTGTCTGGCACTCTGGCAGTAGCTCTTCCCATATTATTCATGATCGCTCTCAGAAGATTTCGTTCAATTATGAGTATACCATAACTATTTTATTCATCTACTTGACACCTAGTGGTTCGTGGGTGACGAAAGAATATTAATGAATCATAACTCTAGTGTTGGAATGATATACAAAGGCTTCACAACATTCCGGTCTTATCGATCAGATAACGGTAACAAGGGAGTGTGGACACCTTTATCGGATTTAACAGCAGACTGGGGGAGGCACCATGACGGGCAAGTCCGGCGGCCAAGCATCCGCCCCCCTTGCAGTGACATAGGAAACGGCAATCCAAACACGCGTGGAGAGAGATGGAGAGTTCACGATTGTGACAGAAAACCGCTACACCAGCAAAGACGATTATCATAAAATGAAAGTTTCTTGTGACCAAATTATAGTCAACTTTCACATATTTGGCTTTCGGAAGTCAGTTTTGATTTATCATAGGTCAGCAAAATATCCAAATGCGTGGATTTCATTTGTAATATAACAGTGTATGGTATATCATCCCGCGACAAAAACGAGGCTTAATTAGATACAGTGCGACCAGAAAGTGTATGACTTAATAACGGTTGGTATTCAAAACAAAAAAAAGCTTGAATCACATCGATAATGCCTATGGCTGATGCAACTTTCGAAATGTGGTTTCATTAATCACGATAGCAGTACCAGTGATATCGGAACAGATACAATAAACATTTTAATTGGCTGTGCAATGATCGATAACCGGAAAAAAGTACGATATGCCCCGGAATTCTATTGTTCCTAAGCCTACTTCGTCAGTTGAGTACTACTGCTTGTGCAAGACACATTTTGAAAACATAATTCGAAATTTCCTTTGGATACTGGAAAAATAATGTGCATTGTAGTGCAGAATGTCAAATTTTAATATATAAACTAAAAGTAAACACCTTACTGTCACCCTTGGGAAACAAGAACCTCCCGCCAAAATATCGTGGTTTGCTGAGGATTAGTGAAAAGACTAACAACAACAATGGCCTGTACTTTGGCGCGTGTTGCAGCTGTGGGCGCATGCGTGGGTATCTGGGCAGTGGTAAGTTGCATTGTCTTTTTAAGGCGCAAATATTTACATATAGACAGCTAGTGCTGGTACTATTGCCTACCGATGTTTCGTTTCCTGCAGCTGAAAACAATCGCTTTACGATAGACATAATAAAAACTAAGACGAATTAGCCAGTGAAAGGGATGACCAACCCATTATATTTATTTAATCCTGTAATTGCTTGGAATTTAACTCGGCTGAATAAAATCAACTGGTTGCAGCCAGGATAGAGTTTGTCAAGGTGAATTAGCCAGTCAGGCTTTAGCAGGCCGGTTTGGTACAACCTTATCGTTGCTCAAGATGAAAAAAAAAGGCGAGGGGATGTATCTCTAGAAAAGCCGCGAGATGCACTACAAACTATACGTCATTAGTCGATTTTTTTTATTTGTTTGCTTCAATCTAAATGAGTATCTGAGTATGTACCTGTATAATACTTTGAGGTTGTAGGGTATATGGTCATGCTCACAAGATTGCCCGGAAGTGTGTGTTGTGTGCGCGATTCACCATTGTCTAGGATCACATGTTAGACTGGTGATCGGCAGTTACTCTTCTGGATAATAGCTCAGAGGTCCTATATAGCCCGCTCTATGGGTAATGATGTGACCCTACACACACACTCCCCACTTCTTACCCATCAGAGTTAGAGTGCCGGCTCGCAGTGCAGTGATGTTTTTCAGCTGTGGGCGAGACTCGAGCTTGGAACGCTGTATTACCGGTCGACCGCGGCACCATCACCACCATCGAGCCGTGTGTATTCACCTTGGTCTTTGGATCACGTGCTGGAATCGTGATTGACAGCTATCTCCCTCCTGGAAGAGAGCTCAGAGCTCGTATGACCGATCTATGGGTAATGCTGTGATCTTACAAGCACACACACACACCCAGCTCCCCGCCCACGAGAGTTGGAGTAACGACTCGAGGTGCAGCGATACTGAAATTATTTCAACCTCGGGCAGGATTCGAACCCGGACCGCCGCAGTGACAGCCAGGGACTCTACCAACCGTGCCACCGAGTAGTGTGTGTGTATGTGTGTGTGTGTGCGTGCGTGGGTGCGTGTGTGTGGAACAGTGCCTATACTTTTGGGAACCAGTCATTCACAGAATAAACAATTGATAGCTTCGTAATACCTACGGATTTTTCCTGGGACGGGGAGCAGTGGTTTAGGGGTAGGGGGAAGAGATCTTTCCTCTATCCCCATTCACAGCTCATGTACTCCCCTTCACAGCTCTATACGCCTTCATAGTTGTAGCCCCCTTCACAGCTCTACCCAGGGCTGTAGCCACGGGGTCACGGAGGGCTATGGGGAGCTTAGCCCCCCTAAATATAATTAGCCTCCGAATTTTATTTTTACTCAAAAGTATTATAAATACATTACACAGGAAAACTTACAAAAATAAGCTAAGTTTAAGGTGAATTTGTGATACATGATGTATATACATAAAATATAAAATTGTAGCTATCATTACAGGCATGTAAAATATTATCAATGATTATATATATGTGTGTATGTGTGAGCACAGTACAGCGGCAGTCCCCCCCCCCTAAAGCAGGATTAGCTCCCTCAAAAATTTAATTCCTGGCTACGGCCCTGACTCTATCTCTTGCCTCATCATTCTTTTACAACTCTTCTGGTTCTTGCAGCTCATGTCCTCAGCTACACTGGGTTTCTATTCCTGGAAGCTGTATGAAATTGAGAACCAGTGTTCCAATGACACCAATTCGACAGAAACTACTACTGAGGTATCCATCGATGTCTGCAACTTCACAGGTGGGTATTCACCGAATTCACATTGTATTTATATATATATATATATATATATATATATATATATATATATATATATATAATCTCTAAGATACACGCACACACTCACACACTGCTTGCTGGTGTAGTAGTAACTTTTTTTCCCCTCATTCGGAAAGTTCAAATTCAAACCCCACTCACGGCTTGGAAGCTTCACTAACACTAGAAGTTGTTACTGTCCACCTTGAGCAAGGGGATATAATGTATGTGTAAGGTCCTAGGTTTATTTATAGATTGGGCAGTATATGAGATCTGGGCTCTCATTCAGGAGGGTAATTGCTGTTTTCACGTGCCCAGCACGTGGTTCAAAATCATGGTGATTCTCTCATACACACAAACACACACACACATACATTCACACACACACACATGTATTTAGGATGTCATGGAGCATAATCTAAGATCATATCCGAATTCAAAACTATTATAATAGAGAAATAAATGTAAGATTCCACAAGTTTTTGTCCCTCCCTACATATTACAGAAAGGTAAAAACATGGCAGTGGGCGAGATACAGGGATGACCCGTCATCCAGGAGGAGCCAAGATGAGAGGGAAGGAGGGGGGTGAATGGGAGTAGAGTGCGTAGAGATGGAATGGGTGGGAGTGGATTTTATGCCTTTGTTTTATGGCTACTTCCCTTGTAAGGGGGAAAAAGGCGAGAGCACGTGTGCAAGATCATACGTGAGCTTTGCAGTGACGTATTGATTTATTTAGTCCAATGATCTACTTTATATTTAAGGTCCTACCCAAAGGGCGTGATGTTACAATCGTGAACGAATTGAATTTTCTCCTCCACCCTTTCGCCAATCAGATTCATTGTTACAAGTCTATAGAGCAATACTGTTTACTTAAATAATCTCGAATCTCTGCATATCTCAGGTTACAAGGAATACAATATCAGCAATTCATTCGAGCCCCCGGCCATTGTTTACAAAAAAAATCTTTTATTACCTACACAAGATGGAAAGCCAAGTGCAACTTTGGCAACTCATTCGCTCGCTCGCTATATTGTTTTATATACACATGTTTCATAAATATCTAACTCATAAAATGTAACACTAACACCGCTCTCTACCCCACTTTCTACCAGCCTCTTACACTAGCTCCTTTCTCATATATTACAATTAGACCAATACAATTAGGTGAATACACGTTTTACACACACACACACACACACACACACACACACACACACACATACACACACACACACACATATATATATATATATATATATATATATATATATATATATATATATATATCCTGTTAAAAACGACGGCAAAAGTTAACACAACTTTTTTCATGAAAGCTTTCGAAAAGTAGATTTCAGGCGGAGGGGAGAGGGAATAAATAAAATTTCGAAGACTCATAGGAAATACAAAGATTATAATGATCACAAAAATACATAACACAAACAAAATACAAGAAATTAAAACAAAACAAAATGGACGTCAAGACATTTCGCAGATCTTTCTGCATCCTCAATTGAAGTGAAGAAAATGAAGGTCACATTTCAACATAGGATACAGAAATTTCTGCGAAACGTCTTGATGTTTATTTTGTCCTGCTTTAATTTATTGTATTTTGTTTGTTGTGTTTTGCATTTTTGTGATCTTTATAATATTTGTGTTTCCTATGAGTTTTGGAAATCTGATTCATTCCCTCTCCCTTACCAGAAATCTACTTATCGAAAGCTTGAGAGCTCACGAAAAAAGTTAATTACAAAAGATTACAAAGGCGGAGCATGCCGACTGGAGACCTTTTGGTCCATATCTAGGTCGGATGCGAAAAAAATCATAATAATAATAAGATAATAAATAAAAACTATAATAATGTAAATAACAAATAAAATACATAAATAAATGCATAGGTATAGTTAAATAATAAACAAACAGGTAAATAGTAAATAATAATAAATTGACATATAACTAATAATAAATGAAAATCAGACAGACAAATGATAACAAAACAAAAACAAATAATATAAAATAAATTATAATCATTACAGCATCTTGCTTAGGTGTTTATCTAAATGATTCTTAAAGCTTCGAACTGAACTACATTGCACTACCTGTGCAGGAAGTTTATTCCATTCATTAACTACACGGTTGGCAAAGTTGTTTCTACCTACTTCCAAATTGAATCTATTTCCGGATAGTTTGAGACCATTGTTTCTTGTCTGATTCTC
The DNA here is from genome assembly GCF_046742065.1 of Oratosquilla oratoria. NCBI lineage: Eukaryota > Metazoa > Arthropoda > Malacostraca > Stomatopoda > Squillidae > Oratosquilla > Oratosquilla oratoria. Next base: position 36,417,656 of record NC_134819.1, on the reverse strand, counting down.
ATTCAACGTGAATTTTTTGTCACTTTTGATGATGTCCATTCCCTTTAAAATCTTAAAGACCTGTATCAAGTCACCTCTGAGTCTACGCTTTTTTAGGGAAAACAGATTCATATGTTTTAGTCGATTTTTGTATGATTTATTTTTGATATTTGGAATCAGTTTTGTGGCTCGCCGTTGTACTTTTTCCAGTCTGTCAATGTCTTTAATGAGATTCGGTGACCATACGGAAACAGCATATTCCAAATGTGGACGAACTAACGATTTATATAGCTTGTTAATGAGTGATGGACTTTTGAAATCAAAAGATCGCGCAATCAGTCTTAGGATCTTATTTACTTTCTCAGAGGCTGAAATACACTGCTTGGATGATTTGAGGTCGTTACTGATAATTACGCCGAGATCCTTTTCACTATCCACTTTTGTTAACGAATTTCCAAATAACTTGTAATCGTACTTACTGTTATTTTTACCTATGTGCATTACCTTGCATTTACTCGTGTTAAATTTCAATAGCCACTTTTCAGATCATTGCTGTAATTTATCTAAATCTTCTTGAATATCTAATTGGTTTAAGTGATCATTTGCCACTCCGCACATTTTTGTATCATCAGCAAATTTGGAAACAGTAGATTTTAGTCCATGGTCTATATCATTTATATATACTATGAATAGAAGTGGCCCAAGAACGGAACCCTGATGAACTCCACTTGTAACATTTTTCCATCTAGAAGTTTTTCCATTTAAAACAACTCTCTGTTTTCGACCATTCAACCAATTACTAGTCCAACCTAATAGGCTACCACTTATTCCGTGTAAAGCTAATTTAGTAAGTAGTCTTTCGTGTGGGACGGTATCAAAAGCTTTTGCCGTCGTTTAACAGGATATGCCTTAGAGATCTCCTGCAACTTTCACACACACACACACACACACACACACACACACACACACACACACACACACATATATATATATATATATATATATATATATATATATATATATATATATATATATATATATATAACGTGTGTGTGTGTGTGTTTTATCTTTATAAATTTACTACACCCAAAGGTGATAATCATGCGGACAAAATTCAACTTTCAAGTATTTACAAGGGACTCGTGTTTCGGAAGACGCCGGCATCACTGAAGTGTGAATGATACATGAGTACGTCACATATTATTGTTTTCTTTCAATAGATATCTATACGAGTTCACCAAAGTCCCTGTGGCATTAAGTCTGTAACAGGTAGATATTCTATACAATGGTGAACAAAATTGAGCACTGGACGCCTGCACTGGGCTTCCACGGGCGTCACAAACGCCGACAGTTGAACGATTTCGGTTACATATTATTTTTCGAACCTCCATATATCAAAATATCTTTCCGCCTTATGTTGCAAAGCTGAATGATGAACAGAGAAATCGTAAACCTTTACGAATGTTAGACATTCTGTTGAAGCGTTCTTAGAGAAGTCTAGTTCTGTAAATGAAATCATTTTCTAGTTATTCAAATTGAGACTTTAGGTAGGATGTGGGGGAAAAAATAGCACAGAGTGACAACGCCATAATCAGAGGTGTTGTCAAACGCACAGCGACATTGGTCAGTTGCTCGGTTTAAGTCGTGCGTGCAAGACATTGTCTTCAAACTGTGACCACTATGTCAGTACTTACGTGTTCGATGTAGAAAATTTTCATAATGTTGGATGCACTGGCAGTCGTTTCAGCATGTCTACGGTGGCGAGTAAGGATCTGCCTGCTTGAAGCGCAGAAAAGGGTTGGGGTCAAGTACATGTACTTATACTTGTAATCTAAAAATTCAGGGGTACTTGTATTTAGACCCAACGTACTTGAAAAATAATAAGTTCATTGAAGTACAAATATTATTCGGTAAATGCACGTGCCTGTTATTTTTAGCCAATTTTTAATGCCCTGATAATTCCCCTTATATTTTGTATCAAATTTTGTTTTATTACTGATGTGAGAAATATATGAATAGTCTTTTGTATTTACACCTTAGGGAATGTTATTCATAGAATATATGTTCTTGTTTTGCAATTCTGTGATAAAAGTAGTGATGTGCTATAAAAGAGGTAAAAATTAAATTTATTTTTATGTATTGAATCCCACTTTTTAACAGTGTACTCATCAATGTGTACATACGAAAACTACTAACTTTCGTGCTACATGACTCTGTGACAGGAAATTGTTTTGTCAGATATTGTACTTGTACTGAATTACAATGGCATATATTTGTACTTGAAAAATACCTAGGTACTTGCAATTGGACTCAAGTACATTCGCTTGTACTTGGACTCAACGAACATAACTGTCAAGCTACTGTGATGTCTTGCCGAAGATTTTGCGTAAGACTTACTGTAATTAAACCACAAGAAAATTATGTTTTTATAATTCAATATTTGTTTCAAAACATATGCAGAATGAAAACTGTAACCACATGACAGTATCATGTGTTTACATTGCGTACACAACAGTGCAATCGGAACATATTTATGCTTTTTGGATTCCATTTGCCGCACCACATCAAATCGGCCTGTAGACGCTATCTACACTGACTTCCTGCATGCCTTGCAAAATACATATTCACATCCTTCTTCCGACTTCGTGATCTGCTGGGGCCGTCTTCACAAAACTTTTTTGTTAGCCTTAACAATCTCTGCTAGCTAACAGAAAACCACTAAAAGTTATACACCAATGCTTAACTAACAAATGTTAGCTAGCAAACAGTTGTTTGTCAAGTCCCGCTAAACAGTGCTGAAGTTAGCAGCTTATGAACATGTAAATGGACGTATTATTAAAAATTGCACACATAAAACAGTGTTATTAATGCAGTTGTTCAGAATTTATTAATAGAGTAGCATGATAGCACATAGATATCGTATGTATGGTTTTTTAGGAGTACTTATTAACCAACAACAGATATTTTTGGACGAAGGCACATTGTACAGGCGGCCGCGCCACATTCAAATCTTCCGACGGACGACTCAACAATTATTTCAGAGGATATAGACATGGCAGAAGAATCACAGAAAAAGAAAAGGAAGCCAAACTGGTCACAAGAGGAAACACTCCTCTTGGTCAACGTGATTATGGAGAAAAAAATAATTATAAATGGGCGATTCAAGCCAAGTTTAAACCACAAGGACAAGAGGGAGACATGGCAAAGCACGTTGATGCTGTGGTATCGTTTTCTGTTTACATATAAATGTTCATCGACACTTGGAGCCACAATTCTAATGTTTGTGCCATCTATGGTACCCACAACACCGGGAAACCTACAGTCTTCCATGAACTCCGCTTGTTTTACTTGCACTTCTTGGCGAGTCAATGGGAATTTTACAAATTGAGTTACAATATCTGGTTCTGATAGTGCATCAATTGTTTGAGTAATGACACGGCTGATTGTTGCTTGCGAGGTCCCAAAGTCGTCACTGCTGCATTTTACCTGTGGCTAAATATCATAGGGTAATTGCCACCTTCGTCTCAGGACTCAGTGGTCGATTCCTTTCTGTTCGGGATTGAAGTTTGTCCCTCACTAAATCAGCCATTGTTATTATACCAGCACGGTTCATTCTGAAGCGTTTGATGAATTCGTCGTCATTGTACTCGTAATATGTCCCGTCGCTGTCGATAAACTCGCTGTCGTCTTTGTAGTTGTTGTTGCTCCGCCATCTTCTCTACTAACAGGAATTTGGAGCTTAATAGTCCTCCACAGCACTTTTACCTTAACAGTACTTTTAAGGCCCTAACAAGTTTTCTGTATCCACTGTTAGTGCTTAACAGCTAAATGTTAGCCTTAACAGGAATTTGTTACCCAACAGCTATTTGTTAGTGCTAGCAAGTTTTGTGTATACGGCCCCTGATTATGAAACTCCTTGTCATGTTCCCATTCAGGCTGGTATCGCCCAAAGTACAACGTGGCTTGTGGTAGATTTCGTCGCCATTGCTGACCGTGACGACAGTACTGTTTACAAAGTTCTCGTAAACACTTGAAAAGGAGAATTTATTTCAAATTGTTTAAAACAAACACATTAAAAAACATATCGCATGTGAAGAAAGAGCGTAAGATTTTCAGTTTACGCCGTAAGACTTGAAAATCATAGAAATTAGAGAGTTACGCAAAAAAAAAAAAAAAAACACTTGACAGGTATGCCAACCAACACGTGATTAGTGGTAGAACCAGTGTATATACCGAAATATTGTTGAATGAATTCTAACATGTCATGTACCTTATGTTAACTGATAATATCTCATACCACAGGAAGTGCTTTTAATTAATCATAATATCGAACGAATGAGTATGTCTAGGTCCTCTAAATACATTTGCCCTTTTTTATATGCTGCAAATGTCCTACTTTCCTGCGAAGCACGGTGACCAAATGGGGATACGCTCAGGATTAAGTGGATTGAAGGTGACTGTGATATGGTAATCCCTTCCAACTTTTATCTCCAAGATTGTTTCAAGGAGAATGTGAAAATAACGGTCATATTTCTTTTTCTTCGCACAGTATAGTAAATCAGAATTATGTAAATATTTATTTCGCTTTTGAATAATTAATATATTTTTATATACTGTAGTTCTCGTATTGTGATTTTTCACGCAAAATTGTATTGCTGCAACAACAATGATAAATATATTTGAGTATTTTCAAAATAAAGTGGATGTCAAAATAAAGAGCTTGTAGGGTAGGGCTCTACACGTTTTATTTATTTATGTATCGACTTATTAATTTATTCGTTTATATATCTACTTATTTGTTTTAAGACAGAATAGCTGTAAATAGAACTATAATTTATTACATATGTTTTAACAGTGATACGCGCACGTGTGTGTATATTGACATTACTTAATTGTAATATAAAGGAAATCAACGTTCGTCTAGTTCCGTCTCAACTCTGGCTTCAAGTTCATGTACGATTCCAACCTAGTTGGATTTTTTGGAGAACAGTGACCCCAGTCACCTATTTTGAACAATAACGGTCTTAGGTATGCCCTTTTGAAGACTAATGGTCTCGTGCAAGAAAATAAGATAAAGAAATACAGAAATTAAATGATTAGGTTAGGTAGGCGTCAGATGATAATGATGAATACGATGTGATCTACCTTGACTTTAGCAAAGCGTTCGACAAGGTGCCACACCAGAGACTGCTAAAATCAAAGCCCATGGCATAGGAGGAAAAGTGTTAGAATGGATTAGAGCTTGGATCAGTAACAGAAAATGGAGTAAAATCCAGATGGGGCAATGTTACTAGTGGGGTTCCCCAGGGCTCGGTTTTGGGTCCCTTGTTCATTATGTATATAAACGACTTAGACGATAAGATAAATAGTGATGTTAGCAAGTTTGCGGACGACACTAAAATAGGACGCCTAATTAGGCCAGGAGACGACGCAGAGATTCTGCAGGATGATCTTAACAAACTGTTCACATGATCGGTGAAATGGCAAATGAACTTCAATATCTCTAAGTGTAGCGTGTTAAACGTAGGGCTACACAACGCCGAAAATACATACAGCTTAGATAACACGTTTTTAGAGAAAAATGAGTTCGAGAGAGACTTGGGAGTTTTAGTGAGTCCGAACCTTAAAACCAGGAAACAGTGCATTAGTGCCAGGAATAAAGCTAACAGAGCATTAGGTTTCATTGCTAGGACGATAATGAATAGAAGTGCAGTGGTAATTATCAAACTCTATCTAGCGATAGTTAGACCCATCCTTGACTATGCGGTACAGTTTTGGTTTCCGTCCTATATAATGGACATCAATTCACTAGAGAAGAATGACCAAAATGATACATGGACTCAGAAATTTGCCTTACGAAGAGAGGCTTAGGTACCTTAACTTACACTCTGGAAAGACGCAGAGTGCGGGGTGATCTAATAGAGGTGTTCAAGTGGATCAAAGGGTTTAGCAATGGATTTAAACTGGACAAATTTATATTTAAGAAGGAAATAGGCAAGAATTGGTTTACTAATAGGGTGGTCAACGAATGGAATAGACTTAGTAACCATGTAGTGAGCGCTGAAACTATCAGTTGTTTTAAGAAACGGTTAGACAACTTTATGGATGGTGATGACAGGTGGTGATGGATATGGAGCTGCCTAGTGTAGGCCTTATGGTCTCTTGCAGTCTTCTTCATTCTTATGTTCTTATGGGGGAAGGAGAAAAGGGAGAAAGGGGATGGAGGGGGAGAGCGAGGAGAGACGGGGAGGAGGAGGAAGGGAGAAGGGGTGGAAAGGAGGAGAAGAGGCGAAGCATGGAAGAGAGGGAAGAGAAGAGAGGGGGAGGAGGAGGAGGAAGGGAGAAGGGGTGGAAAACAGGGGAAGAGGGGGAGCATGGAGGAGGAGGGGGTGGGGTGGGGGCTATGACTACTACATACGGGCTCGAACAAAGCCTGTAGGGGTGACATTCCACAAGAAAAAAAAAAAAAAAAAAAAAAAATCCAGCCCGTGGGAGTGGCATTCCACTCCCAATGATAACAGTAGTAATAATGATAATAATAATGATAATAATAATAATAATAGTAATAATAATTAATAATAATAACTTCCAATCATGCCTACGACCGCACTCTCCGTCTTGTTTTCCCTGGTCACCGTCGGGGCAGGCCAGTCCAACCACCGAAGTACTTTCCCCACTTTATTGTTCAGGGGAGATTTAAGAAGAGTTGTTGCTGTTTTTTTTTTTTTTAAGTGGAATATCACTCCCACGTGCCATTTGTTCGAGCCCGTGTGTGTAGTAAAGAAGTCATCATAGCCCACCCCACCCCCTCCTTCCCTCTCCTCCCCTCCCCTCACTTCCTCTCTCCCCTCTCTTCTCCATTGCCCTCCTCCTCTTCCCCCTCTCCCATCTCTTCCCCTTCCCTTGTACTCCCCCTCTTCTCCTCCTCTTCCTTCTCTTCCTCCTAACCCTTCTCCTCCTCCTCCCTTCCACTTCCTCCTCTTCTTCCTCCTCTCCCCTTCCTTCCTCCCAACCCTTCTCTCTCCTCCTCCTCCTGCTCCTCTTCCCTTACACCTCCTCCTCTTCTTCCTTCTCTCCCCTCCCCCTCCCTCCTATATATTCCAGAGACATCAGTGAGTCTCCTTTGGACCAGGGTCAGATTAAAAAAAAAAAAAAAAAAAAAAAAAAAACTCTTCTTAAATCTCCCCTGTAGCCCTCCTAGGACTCAAGCTCTTCTTTTCTCATGCTCCAGCAGCGCCGAGGGGGAATAAGAATATCGCCCCCATGTTCCAGAGGTGCCGTAGAAATTTAATAAATTTAGGGAAATGTACTCACATTCATAATAAAAAGGAATCTTCTGCAACACACATACACACTTTCCTCCGGATTTATTTATTTATTTATTTATTTATTCAAATTACCAGATAAAAAATGAGCATTTAACAAATTTATCAGAATTGCAAGAAGTTGAATGAAACTCATCTTTCAGCCGGCAGCAATGTCACTCCTACAAAATTGCATGAAGAAAAGATGCAATGGTATGAAAGAGTACACACACACACGCACACACACACGCGCGCGCGCGCATGCGAAGTTTGCTCAAATAACTTCTTATGGGCTTATGAATCCGAATATATGACGATGTGTGTCAACTTATGAGCATATTTCATGGGCTTGTAACTTCAATTGCATGACAATTTTTATGTCAACTTCTTAGGGGGAATATTCCATGGGCTTGTAACTTCAAATGCATGACCATTTTTATGTTAACTTCTTATGGGCATATTCCATGGGCGATAGTACTTTTCTGATCCATCCCTTTCTGAGGGCAACGTTGTGAAGATGTTATGACAATGAAGAAGCAAATGGATACTTTTTAATCAAATAGATGGGCTTTGATCAGACCCACGGGGACATTTTTTACAAATTTATGGGCTTCGCTCAGTCCCACAAATCATCATCCTCTTCATTAGAGGCTTCATCGTCGGAATCGCCTTGAATGAAGGCTTTCCGAGCCTCCAAAGAGCGCGCCATGACCTGGGCTAGGTCGTTCTTGGGCGCTGGTTTGGCCCTCGTGTGCGAGGTGGGGCGCAGTTTGACTCCGGCTCGGATCTCGTCCATAAGTCGGGATCGGAGATCCGCCGGCTCGGGCTTTCCAGGAGGTTTTCTGGGTTCCTCCGTCGTTTCCTTATTTTGCCCCTCTTCCTCGGGGCTTTCGGGCTTCGATCCAGCCTGACCCACGTTCTTCCAGTGGCTCGACTCTTCGGGATATTGCGAAGTCCTCTTCTTGGGACTTTGCTGCTGGTTTCCGGGCTTAGTGGGTCTGAGCTTTACGCCCTTCCGGATTTCTTCCATAAGAAGGGCGTGAGTGTCCATTTGTGGGTTTAGGCCGCAATTCGAGTCCTGGGGTCCTTCCGTGTTGGACTCGGTCTTCTTCAGAGCCGATGGGTTGTTCCTCGGTTGAAGAATAGGCGGAGGAGGTGGCGGAGGGGGTGGTATATTAGTCTTATTCGGTGACTTTATCGCTTTTGAGCCTTGTGCGATGTCACTTTCAGTCGACTTTTCCCCCTTCGCAGGCGCTATGGGCTTGAGCTTCACCCCTCTTCGGATCTGTTCCATCAACAAGGCCCGCAGGTCTGTTGATCCAGCCTTGGGCTCTTTAGGGCTTTTAATAACTTTTTCCTTAATTTGCTTCTTTAAGGCTGTTGGAGGTGGTGGAGGAGGAGGAATGTGAGGCAACGGTGGAGGTGGAGGTGGCTTACAAGGCACTGCGAGCTCTCCTGGTTTTACGACGTTGACCGAAGTTTCCAGGTCCAGGCGTTCTTGTACGCCGATGGGCTCTCCTTGTTCATTGCGGGCTTTCTTGAGTTCATTGAGCTCGGTGCCTTGTTTGTCGACTAGTTCCTGCAGCCACCTCACTTTGTTCTCCAGGTCGAGATTTTCCCTCGATGCTTTCTGGAACTTGACCTCCATTTCGGCCTTGAAGCTCTGGAATTCCTTTTCCAGGCGTCGGTCGATTCCTTCCTCCGTGTACTGGTGTAAGAGACCTTTATAAACCTTGACTTGGTTCCTCAAAAGGTCTCTTTCCTGTTTGATGCGCCTTTTTTCTGCCAGTTGCTTCCTATTCATCCTGTAACCATGGGATTGCGGTCGAGTCCTCATGGTTTGAGCTGGCTTGTCCTCCTGTGTCTGGGCCGCTGCGAGTTTCTGGAGGAGTTCTTGGCTCCTGCGCCGTTCCTCCTCCAGTTCAGCTCGAAGACTCTTATTCTCGTCTTCGGCTGCGACGGCTCGCATGTGACCGCCCAGGCCAGCCCATTGCTCCCGAAGAGCCTTCAAGCTGTTGGCGACGTCGATGAGTGGTACTTCGTTAAGCATTTTTCGACGGTCGAAGGCCTATAGGGACGCCGTCTGGTCACTTGGTGGTCGGAAGACTCTTCCTGTTCCAGGAGGTTTCCAATACAACTTAGATATTCGCAGTTACGTCGTGTTGCTTATGTCCCGTATGCCCACTTCCGAATACAAGACAAATGCCTTCCCTGTTCCCCCAACACGACTTGAAATGTATGCAGGCAGGTATCTTTCAATTCATTCCTCGTTTCTCTTTTATTATATCAAATATAATGAAATACATGACTTTTGAAATGTTTGGTCTACAAGAAACATTTGAAAAAATATTTTTATGCTTCTGTATGATGATCTATAATTATCAAAGGATTTACAAAGGATTACAAAGGCGGAGCATGCCGACAGGAGACCTTTTGGTCCATATGTAGGTCGGATGCGAAAAAAATCATGATAATAATGAATTAAATAAAAACTATAATAATGTAAATAACAAATAAAATACATAAATAAATGCGTAGGTATAGTTAAATCATAAACAAACAGGTAAATAGTAAATAATAATAAATTGACATATAACTATAATCGTTGGAGTAGAATATAAAGACTAAATGGGACATTACGAGCCACTTCAAACATGTATACATAAAGAATAAAATAACTCCAGAAAGTGGAGATTTTTCTTTAAGATAGAAGGAAATGGAATTAAGTGAAGTATTCGTGGGCGGGGAATTAATGATGCCACGGAGCCACACGGTCGTCAGGTTGACTGGCACTGGCTGGGTACGAGTGATGGCCATTTACCCCAGCTGTGGGAGGCACACGTGGTAAAGATGCCCTTTGGCTTGAGTTCCCCGACAAGTAAAATCACTTGTCTTGGTTAGAGAGAGAGAGAGAAAGGAATCGAATAACAGCTCCCCTAAAAAAATAATAGGTAAATAGATAAATGAATAAATAAATATATAAAATACGATAAGATGAAAGGACCTAGAAACAGAGACGGGGATGTTTGCTGGTCTAGTGTGTTCTTAGAAAAAAAAAAAATCGGGGGAAAGTACTTTGGTGGCTGGCTGGAATGGCCTGCCCGACGGTGACCAGGGAAAACAAGACATAAAAGTGCGGTGGTGGGCATGACTGGATTTTTTTTTTTCATCTATTATTATTATTATTACTATTATTATTGTTGTTGTTATTATTATTATCATCATTATTATTATTACTAGTATTATTATTGAGAGTGGAATGACACTCCCACGGGCTGGATTTTTTTTTTTTTCACCCCCACAGCTTTTGTTCGAGCCCGTGTGTAGTAAAGTTCATTTGCCATTTCGACCTTCAATATCTCTTAAGTGTAGCGTGTTAAACGTAGGGTTACACAACCCCGAAAATAGATATAGCTTAGATAACACGTTTTTAGAGAAAACCGAGTGCAAGACTTGGGAATTCTAGTAAGTCTGGACCTTAAAACCAGGAAACAGTGCATTAGCGCCAGGTATAAAGCTAACAGAGCATTAGGTTTCATTGCTAGGACGGTAACGAATAGAAGTGCAGAGGTAATTATCAAACTCTAGCGATAGTTAGACCCATCCTTGACTATGTGGTACATTTTTGGTTTCCGTTCTATAGAATGGACATCAACTAGAATCGGTACAGAGAAGAATGACCAAAATGATATATGGACTCAGAAATTTGCCTTACGAAAAGAGGCTTAGGCACCTTAACTTACACTCTCTGGAAAGACGCAGAGTGCGGGGTGATCTAATAGAGGTGTTCAAGTGGATCAAAAGCTTTAACAAGGGTGATGCAAGCAAGGTCATCATATTAAAACAACAGGGGCAGGATTTGCAGTAATGGATTTAAACTGGACAAATTTAGATTTAAGAAGGAAATAGGCAAGAATTGGTTTACTAATAGGGTGGTCAACGAATGGAATAGACTTAGTAACCATGTAGTGAGCGCTGAAACTATCAGTTGTTTTAAGAAACGGTTAGACAACTTTATGGATGGTGATGACAGGTGGTGATGGATATGGAGCTGCCTTGTGTAGGCATTATGGTCTCTTGGAGTCTCCTTCATTCTTATGTTCTTATATTATGACCGTTTGAAGAATAACGGTCCCATTTTTTGCCCTTTTGAATAATAGGGACCCCAAATCAAACGGGACCTCATATTCTTCAAAAGCTCCGTTAGTTTGCATCCTTGATTTCAATTTATCATACTTAGATTCGAATTTATGTATTATTCCAGCTTGGACGGTAAGTGTGCGTGCGTGCGTGTGTATTTACCTAGTTGTATTTTACGGGAAGGGGAGCTATGCTAATGGTGTCCCGTCTTCATATCTCATTTTATCTAAACTGTTTTTAAATTCATGTATTGTTTTTGCACACACCACTTTCTCATCTAACTTGTTCCAAATGTCTATTACGTGTATATGTGTGTGTTCACATAATTGCCTTGCTTAACTTATTGTAATATACTTTTGTGTGTTCTCCCTTTGTTTTTTAATCAATCATACCTAGCTTTGAATTAATGTGTGAGCCTGGGCTATACTATCTCGGATATTCTGTAAGTAAATGTATTCGTAATTTTTTTTCTTGATCTTCAAACAATGTCCTCTTCAGTGTGTTCCTATGGTCTCGTAGCACCATCCCGTCTCAAATTGATATTTTCTGTCGGTTTTATTCATCCTCTTCCTTGACCTGTGAGTGAGTGTGTGTGTTTGTGTGTGATTCACCATGAGCTTGGATCACGTGTTGGACTCGTGATCGACAGCTATTTCCCTTCCGAGAGCTCAGAGCTCATATATGAGCAATCGACACAAAACAGTAAACGTTAGAACTGAATTGGCTCTTTTATAATATTCTCTAGCCTTGAATCACTGTTAACAATACTGCAACTGTGTGATTCACCATGAACTTGGATCACGTGTTGGACTCGTGATCGACACAAAGCAGTAAACGTTAGAACTGAATTGCCTTTTTCATAATATTCTCCAGCCTTGAGTTACTGTTAACAATACTGCAACTGAAAAAAATACAAGAAAAATGCAATATACTGTATACAAATGATATATGGATAACCAAATTTTTGAGTTCCCAAGATTATTAGTATCGCACAAAAAATAATAAGCAATGTTCATAAGGCGTTTAAGATATGATGAATATATAGAGAACCTATTATTGGCAAACATTGAAGTTATAAGTTCATATTTACATTCATACACACAGAAAACTAAAATATATGATTAGATATTTAAATTTATAAAATTGTAAAATATTGTTAAAACTTGAATTGTATTAAATAATTGAAAATACCAAACATGACCATATATAGAACAGAAACCATCATCACATTAAGAGTAAAGTTAATATGATATTTGTGTAGATTGCAAATGGAATTGTTGATGATTTAGCCAATTGAGATTTAGTGTCGTAGACAGTTTATTTGTGATTTATAAACAAAAACTGACACAAAAAAAGGGTGTTGGTACGTTAGGCTTGTCAGAATTAGTATTTTTTAGTGAAACAATATCAGTATCCCAATTATCATTTAGCCTAATTTTTTTTTAACAGCTTATATAAGGTAGACACAAAATCAGCATTAGATTTGACATTATTTTCTTATCTATATGTGTTTTGTGATTCCTAAGTGTGTCCTACTATCTGAACAATAAATTACACAGTTTGTAAAATCAATCATTATCAGTGCATGGAATTTGGTATATCTAGAAATGGCCCCAAAAGCTAAACATGAAATAGTAGTATTTTTAGCTTCATTTTCCTCAATAGATAAACACACTCAAATAAAGGATTTTTATATATGGTTAACCCACGCCTTTCATATTACATGCCCCGTTAAAAGAATCAATAAAAACACCACTGACCAAATTTGGTGACATTCTATTATTTTAGGAGTAAATAAAAATGGACTGTCACAAGGCAACTTGACAAACTATAGGCATATTTCTAAAAAACAACAACTAAGTGCCAGATATTTATTTAATCTTCTAATAAATAGTACACTAAATATTCCTTCAAGGAAGGGGTCTGACCAAACTTTTGTTTATGCTGAGGGCACAAAATCCCTCTTATCCTGGCAATCCGTGTATCCCTCCTAATCTTATTGAATTCTTCAGTTTCTTGGCCTTCGTGTGTCCGACTTTAGTCACTACATAAACTTTGTGCTACGAGGTCTTGCCTCCACTGTTATGACAGCTATGAATGACACATATATGAACCATTATCCCCTGTGATCCACATAAACACACCAGTAGGTTAGTTTTAGCTAGGTTGTGTAAACAATCCAACCTCAGGTCTCCATGGCCCACAAAATGGCGAACCGGACGTGCAATGACGTCACTCAGATACTATCTATAACAAATTTCTTCAGTAAATGACTAGGGTTTATCACATTGGACTTCTACGGGTTTCACTAGCGCGGACCGTTGAGAGTTCGTTTGATTTGACTAAAAACGACTTCGGTTACAATATTTTATTTTTCAAATCTCCAGATATCAAATTATCTTTCCGTCATATATAGCAAAACTGAATGATGAACTAAGATTTGTAAACCGGTACGAATGTTAGGCATACCGGTGAAATGTTCTCAAGAGAAGTCTAGCTTTCTGTAACCGAAATCATATTCCAGTTATTCAAATGGAGCTTGAAGGTAGGATGTGGGAGGAAAAACAAAACAAATGTTTGGTAACCTCTTTATAGGCTAATCCAGTGGCCACATCTGTCCCTAGGAGCCGTGGATTTTCTGCAAGAGAGACCTGGGACAGCTTACTGATTAACTGAGAGTATATAGCAGGGGTTCTTAACCTTTTTTCTCCAATTCCCCACTTTTTAGTGAGCCAACTCTCCATTTCCCACCACAGCATCGGTCTTTGACAAATTCGATTTTAACCCATGCGTGTTTAGTACGTAAATATACGCTTTGCTTTTTTGTGCCATTTTACGGCCCTTAATTTTTGTTTGCATATATTAGATTTTTTACTAACAGTTATCACAAGGAAATAAAATACACCAGAAACAAAAAAAGAAACAAAAACACATCGACCGGTCATTCCCCACTTGGCAACTCCGCCATTCCCCACCAGTGGGGAATTCCCCACAGGTATATAGGAAGAAAGCTACGCTTATATGTGTGCATTATACGGTGTGTGTGTGTGTGTGTGTCTGAATTTGACACCAATATTTAGTTATTACCTGAATGTAGATTATTCTTCATTTTGCAATTATATTTTCGTGAATTAATTTAGTGAATAGTTTAATACACTTTATCTCGCTCTTATCAGATCTACAATGGCGGACATACGTGGGTGTGGGTGAGGGTATAGTTGGCATCATAGCGGCCACCTTACTTATCATCTCGTTCAGTGAGGTAAGTATATTATTATTATTATTATTATTATTATTATTATTATTATTATTATTATTATCATTATTATTATTATTATTATTATTATTATTATTACTACTATTATTAGTATCATTATTACTATTATTATTGTTATCATAATGCGATAGCAGCCTGGCAATGTTTGGATTTGATGTGAGTTTTCTCAATCCTCCTGATAAATGTTTTCTCCTCTTATGGAGGGATAGAGATGTCAGGGATACAAGTGGTCTATTTTGTACACACATAGACACACACACACACACACATACACACACATAAAACTAGGTAAATACACACACACACACACACACACACACACACACACACACACACACACACACACACACACACACACACACACACACATATATATATATATATATATATATATATATATATATATATATATATATATAATGATAACCCGAGACCCGTTATATCAATGCCCGTTAAATCGAGGTTAGAGTGTATTTACATTGCTCAGTGTGCCTGATAAGGTGCTCGTTCAACCTGTTGGCGTGAGTTCGCTTCATCTACTAAAGCAGCCCTGTGCAACCTGCGACCCACTCTCCTAAAAATAAATAAGCTATAGTGCGGCCCTCAGAGAGAGAGAGAGAGAGAGAGAGAGAGAGAGTTACCAAATAGAGCCCACCGAAAGTTTGACTAAATTCATATTCTTGTGTACCAATTTCACCATATTTTTTCTATTTCGTTCACTAAGGTACAGATTTTAATTATATTAAAACAGAAAATAACATATTACTTGATATTGATGAGTTGGTGTCCCAAATGCAGCATCAACCATCTCGCTTCGTGTTTTTGTGGAGCGCCGACGATTCAACACGAGTTCCTTGGAGGTTCATCACTAAGATAAATGTGTTTTATTCACTGCACCGTGGACTGCTCTAGGATCTA
The DNA here is from genome assembly GCF_046742065.1 of Oratosquilla oratoria. NCBI lineage: Eukaryota > Metazoa > Arthropoda > Malacostraca > Stomatopoda > Squillidae > Oratosquilla > Oratosquilla oratoria. Next base: position 36,402,038 of record NC_134819.1, on the reverse strand, counting down.
TGGGTGCGTGGGATTCCTGCGGGGATTATTGGTCTGATATGTGGCTCATACTCTGAGACAGAGGATAATATGAATTTTGGAAAGGATGTGTTCGGGTTCTTTCCTGTTGGTTCAGGGGCGAGGTGAGGGTGTGTGTGCTTCCTTGTCCAGACAAGTTTGCATCACTTGCATGGACTGGGTACTGGACAGAGTTATCGATCATTGTCATTGCAGATCTTAATTAACAACACTAAGATCACCAACCTTGTCTTTTCCGATGAAACTGTAGTACTTGTTGGGTCTTTAGATACCCTGGTTATGGTCTTCGAGTAACTGGACAGAGAGAAAAGATTCCAGGGACTCCAGGTCTCCTGGATTAGAACCAAGGTCCAGGCATTTTTTTTTTTTTTTTTTTTTTTTTTTTTTTTTTTTTAATACTATTTAGTCTGTCCAAGTATGTGGAGAGGTCATTGAATTCTTGGAAAGCTTCGCATGCGTTGATAGTCTTGTGAGCTCGATCGATCACATCATTTAGCGTTGTCGATATTTATGCAAGAAAGCTAAAATACATCTCACAGGTGCGTCTTGATGTATGTGGTACGAAGTGCCTTCGGATAATCATGATGTATCGCTGGAACAAGTATGTATCAATTTAGCCACTGCTCTGTAAAACTTAGTACACACTGAGGCTCGTACAGTGCTGCATGGGGCAGTTGGCAGTGTTGAATGCAGCGCCGAGTGGCCACACTGTCTGTCACTACCCAGAATGCTGCAGCACGTTAGTTACCTCAGAACATTGTCGAGGGAAGGTTGTGTGTCCTCATTCATTGTCCAGTTCACAATTCATAATGCAAGCCATTTCTGTTTTCATTACTTCTAAGCTTTCACTTTTGAAGTCCCTCCGCTTGTACTCCTTGCACTTCACGTTTCAAAGGAAGAATGCTGCTGTAGTGAATCTATAAATGCTTCTTGTCCACTCGATAATGTGCCATCCTGGAGAGTATAGCGTGCGACGTAGCTTTCCTCTTTGCGTCACGATGGCCACTGCCCCGTTGCATGAAATTAGAACGGTTGTGAATCGCGCGGCGTGTTGGAACCCCCCCCCCCTACAACACTACCATCAACACGTTGAGTATCGTGTTGGCGCTGCACGAGGTTCAATGTGGACGGGCCTTAAGCCGTGTCCAGACGATCGGTCATGTCCGTCGGGCAGCGCGGTTGGCGAGCAAATTCTGCTGGGCCTGCCCGTGAATGTTGTCCACATGACCGAGTTGAATAGCTGGGCGTGCCTGACAATGCCAGTAGCATGTGGAGTCCAATACAAGCATGGCACCTAGCATTGTCAAGAAGATATTGTACACCATGATAATTGCTTTGTGTCTAAAGAAAAAGAAAAGTGGGATGTGGGAGGGAATCCTGTTGTGGGTTCACGATATCAACTTGCGTCTGGCAGGGTCGAAGCTCCATCTACCGGACACCGCCTTAGTGATTTCGCTCGACGAGCACTCGGGTAATTTGACCGTTTGCCCGTCAAATGTGCCCATTAACGGGCATGCCCGCCGATCAGGTCCATTCGTCTGGACAGGCCTTTAAGGCTCAGCCAAGGCCCGTCACCAACACGATTCATGAACGTCACTCACCGTCTCCTCTTCTGAGGCAACCCTCAGCTTCTTGGGGGCACACCCTCCCCCTGTTGCCGCCTGTGGTTGAGGGGTGCCCTCCCTTCCTAATCTCCTCTGGGCACCGCCACTCCTAACAGTGGCAGCAAGTGGACACCACCACCTGTTCATGTACGAACTGCTCTGGACCGCCACAAGGTTGAGGTCCGGGCGAGTGACAGACCCGCAAACTTATCTATCTGTTTACCAGGAAGTTTTTCTCTCTTACAAGCTGTTTACCAGGAAGTTTTTCTCTCTTACAAGGGAGGTAGCCAAATCAAAAGGCAACTACCCACTCCCACCCATTTCACTCCCATCCACCACCCTTTCTTCCTTCTCATCTTAGCTCCTCATGGATGACGGGTCATCCCTGTATCCCGCCCACTGCCCTGGGTCAGAAGCAATGTAGCAAGACGCAGTACATCCATAACAAGGCTGCTTCACTTAATCGGCGACTTTATGTGGAACAAAGGAAGACTGGGACCAATCCCTTCGGGCTATGTCAAAATATCATACATAACCACATAACCCCTTTCCCCTCCCTTCTTCGCATTACATTATCATCCATACACAGCCATTCTCCACGCAGCCTTATCTCCCACCTTCTCTCTTCCTTGTTCAACAGACATTCCCTCATTCACCACATCCATCCATCTCACCCTCGGTCGTCCTCTCAAGTTCACTCCCCCCACCTCCGCCTTCCACACCTCTCTTACTAATCTTTCTTCACTCATTCTTCCCATGTGTCCAAACCATCCCAGTACTTTTTAATCAGCCCTAACTGCCATATCCTTGTCCACTCCCTCTCTCCTCACTTACTTGTTTCTCATTCTATCCAGCTTAGTAACTCCTGCCATACTTCTCAGACATTTCATCTCAAACACCGCAAAGTAGAATAAACAAATAAATAAATAAATAAGATAAGATAAATCACTACAGCCATAAGGACACGTGGCAAGCTTTCCCCATCTTGATCCCACTCACAGGCTCCATTAGAGACAACCCTCGAAGACGGAGACGAAGAGGATGTCCAAAGAACTCGTGGCAGGAACAAGTCAGCTGACTCTTCGGAGAGCTGTTTGGAAAAGGGTGTATGCATGGAAGCCTGCTCGGAGAAGAGAAACAATGGGGAATAACACTGGCGTCAACAACTTAAAAAATGTAATGGTTATTATCAAATAACTGCATAACCATTTATTTCGCACGATTTCCGTTCGACATAAATTCCTCGGAAATATCGGTCCTTCTAAGCAAATGAGATATCTGGCGGAACTGATTATGAAAGACTGACTTAAATGTATGAATGCGAACAGGACAAATGTACATTGTATGTCGCCTCTTGTCCTCTTATCTCTGGTCACATTGTCGCCCACCTTTGCTTGATGGTTGTTATCAGAACGTACACCCTGTGACATTTCCATGGTTGATAGCACTTACAGAAATCAATAATATCACTAATTTGTCATGTCACTCTACGAGTAACGTGGAATTAATGTCGAGCCATTCTTATGATTAGATTACTAATTACTATTAAGGGTAATGGGTAAAAGAGATGCCTTTGTTCAGCAGTGGAGTCGAAATATCTGATTGATTGAAGGCTGATTGAATGCGTTGATGACGCAATCTGAAGCGAGTGGGTTTGGCATTTCCCTCGTTCTGGGTTCGAGTTTCCCACTTCTCTCCGATTCCTAGCGTGGGTGATTGTTACCTGACTCCATTTATTCATTCTTATGGTTATGTGATTAAATAGGGTTGAGTCATTCCTGATAATGATGATGATATGGTTTAACGTCACAAACTCCTCCCATCGGAAGTCTAGGACGGTGCCCCTTACAGAGAACTTCGTGGCGTGGAATTTAATGAACCAAGCCTTTGGTTCAACTTCGCCGGTGGCAGGGTACGAACCGCCATTCCTTCGATCTTCGCCGCAAGTAACGAGGCCCTAACCCGCTCAGCCAACGAGCTTCCCTGAGTTATTCATACAAATATATTAATAAGTCTCCAGAAGGTGGCTTGTGATCATTCGTGTGTATTCACCTCGGATCTGCTGCAGCCTCTTTTTCGAGACAGCCAGACACCACCCTACGGCAGTGAGCTCAGAGCTCATTATTAGCAGATCTCTGGGTAGGTCTGAGACCACTCACACTCCACACACCGGGAATGCAAGGTCACAACTCCTTGACTAACGTCCCGTACCTACTCGCTGCTAGGTGAACAGGGGCTACACGTGAAAGGAGACAAACCCAACTTGTCTCCGCTCGGCCGGGGAATCGAACCCCGGTTCTCCGGCTTGTGAGGCCAGTGCCTTACCAATCCGCACCCGGGCCGTGTGTGTGTGTGTGTGTGTGTGTGTGTGTGTGTGTGTGTGTGTGTGTGTGTGTGTGTGTGAGTCGCCCACGGTCTTGGCTCACGTGCTGGTCTCATAATTAACAGCCATTACTCCCTTGGATGAGAGCTTCATTGCTATTATGACCCGATCTATAAGTTATGCTGAGTCTAACATTTGATACTCAAATGATATTCAGACCACATATCAAGGACCTAACAACAGAAATCAATAAGAGAACAATCCTCCTGAAAACTAATTCTAGAACCGATTTTGGACAACAAAAAGAAACCTAAATGACCAGACAATTCATAAAAACCACTTTATAATACACTTGCACATCATGGTTCCCTACAATCAGCAAACGGAACTGCTCGGCCAGACAGTCTAGGGAACGACAACAACAATCGGCAGTGCAAACAAACAACTTACACAGTAGAATGAAGCACTAAGAGTAATTACAAGATACACCAAAACCACCCCTATAGGACACCTACATGCAAAAACCGAAATCCTCCCAATAGGACATAACATGAAAATAACAGGGGTACAATTCTACGACAGAACTCCCAATAACAAGCGTCCCTTATATCAACCACACAAGCACCGCCAACAGAATGCAACAAAGAAACTACACCTGCAGCATACTGCTCAAACATATACCACAATCTGACACCCAAACCATACAAAACATCCACACAGAAACACATTCACACCCAGATAACTAAGCAAGCTCTTCAAGAAAGACCAGCTAACTAACACCAACGACAACCCCCAGATATGAATTCCGCAAAACCCTCACACAACAGACAAGAAATTACATTGACACTCACGCGCGCAGTCACCATCCTTCACTGACACACTACCAGCGCAGATTAAGCCTAACCATAGATTCAAACTTCCCCAGTTGCATCTACCGTACAGAGGACACAGAACATCTCATATTGCAATCATATTACGACGCCCCATTCTAATAATACTCAGACAACAATACAATATCTATTCTCAAAGTGACTTAAGGTTCCACCCGGAGGCTTTTTCTGGTTTCCTGGAGGCCGCGGGTGGTGCAAAAAAGACCACGGGCATTAGATTACTTGATCACACACACACACACACACACACACACACACACACACACACACACACACACACACACACACACACACACACACACACACACGACAGTCGAAGTGACAGTAAAGTGTGGAACTCCAGGAAAACTTCAGATTTCGTTGCTCTCAACGACGACGGAGTACCTTTGTTGCATTAGTAGGGAAGGGGAAAGCTCGTGGTGTAGTGGGAAGGTGAAGAAAAAAGAGAAAGGGAGGGATTACTGAGGAAAATGGAAGGAAATGAGGAAGGAGACGAACGGGCTCCCCCGGACGTCAGAAGGAATGTCAACAAAAGGGCTGCAGACGACGCAGGTGAAGACGAAAATATCAGTAATGGCGCTAAAATTAGAAATATAGATAAGAACAACACAATAGAAAGTGGAGATAATAATTTCCATGGATTTAATGAGGGAGGGGATGCCAACTTCCCCCGATTAGCAAGTCTAGAGGAAAAACTAGAGAAAATGAACGAACACTGGGAGGTTAGGTTCAGCCAACTTACACGGATTACGCAAAGAGTTGATAAATTGGAAGAAATAAAGAAGGAGAACCAAAACTTAAATAAAGAAATAGAAGAATTATAAAGACAGTTAAAAGAACTAAAATATGAAAATGAGGAATTTAAGAATAATAATAAAGAGAATTTAAAGAGTCCATAGCAAAAGAGAACAACAAAAGTTAATTTAGAGATATAATGACACAACAGATGAAAGAACAAACTAAGGACACAATTATTAAAGTGATGAGAGAGAAGGAGAATATAGTAAGAGACTTAGTGGACAAAAAGAAATGTATAATTATATTAGCAATGGAAGAGAAGCATAATCCAAATAGTACTACAAGAGTAAAAGAGGAGAAGGAAAAGGTAAACAAGATATTAGAAGTAGTTCAAGAGGATGAACAAGAAACAGGGAAAGAAACTGAAGAAATATATAGAATAGGGAAATGCAATACAGATAAGACCAGACCAATTAAGGATAAATTTAGGTCACAAACGACAGCAGAGAATATCTTAGCAAAAACAGGGAAACTAGCAAAAAGTGATCAGTATAAACAGGTATGGATAAAAAGAGAAATGAACAAAGAGGAAAGAGTGCATGAGAAAACAAAAAGACTAGAAGCTAAGAAAAAAACGAGAACAGAACAGTCAGACAAAGAGAAATTCTATTGGAGAGTAGTAGATATGAAAGTGAGGAAAAGGTTCATAGCAGAGAAAAACAGAAGGGAAACAGAAAACACGATGGAAGTAGCAGAAAATTAAAAGTGTCTTACACAAATATAGATGGCTTATTAACAGGCTTGAACGAACGGAATGATTACCTAAAGGAAAAAGAACCGGACATAATGGGAATTGTGGAGAGAAAATTGAAAGGTCCACTACCACCCAACAGTGTAGGACATGGTGCATATAATTATTGGATTTGAAACAGAGTGGGTAGAACAAGGGGATGGAGTTATGTTCTTGACTAATAAGGATATAAATGTGAGGAATGTCAAATATGAAAAAAATAGAGTAGAGATGATTATAATGGAAGTGGAAGACAGGTATGGGAAGAGCAGGAAGTTTGTAGTAAATTATGTGCCTCCTAAAACGGCTTCATGGGAAGAGAGAGAACACAAAAATATGTTAGAAGGATAACACTAAATAAGATAACGGAAGATTGAGGAAAAGTAGCTATTATGGGTGACTTAATTGTAAAGAAATCTGCTGGGAAGAGATGACAGTAAAGGGTGGAGACGACCTATGGGGAAATGTACTACTTGATATGATTATAGAACATACAATGACGCAATGGATACAAGAGAATACTAGGTATAGAAATGAGGAAGAACCATCGGGACTAGACCTAATAATCACATCAGAACCCAAAATAGTGGACAAGATTGAATATAAGACACCAATAAGTAAAAGTTGATTGAACTGGAACCAAATGAGGAAAAATAAATGAAAAAACGAACAATATAGAAAGGGAAAATTGATGTATCGAATTTTTTTTTTATAAGAGAATTCTTTAAAAAAGCAGATTGGGAGAGGATACACAAGAAGGAAACAACAGTAGATGAGAAATTTAATATTTTGACAAAATTTACAAAGGAGTGAAAAAGTATGTTCCAAGACAAAAACACGAAAAAGGATATGTAAAGTGTTGGTACAACAACAAAAATGTAGGGAGTTAAAAGACAAAAGGGATAAAGCTTGGAGAAATTGGAAAAAAGACAAAAGACCTGAAAATGAAAAATATATACTAGTTATAGAAATGAATATGTACAAGTGTGCAGAGAAGAAAAGAGAAAATACGAAAAAAAATGTCATAGAAAAATGTAAAGATCAACCAAAACTATTTTACAGATTTGTAAACAATAAACTGAAAAACAAACAAGAATTAGAGAAACTACGACAAGGAGGAGTTGAATACACAGAGGAAATAGAAATGGCAGAAATTATGAACAAGCATTTTAAATCGGTGTTTACGAGGGAGATCATACAACTTAAAGATATTGAGTGGGAGGAGAAAGTCCCCCTTATGAAAGAGATAGAAGTAACAGGGAATGAAATAATGAATCACTCGAGTAATCTCGATGTCAGAAAATCACATGGACCAGATGAAATGGCAAACTGGATTTTGAGAGAATGCAGGAATGAACTAACAGACAAAATACATAGTCTAATAAGCAGTTCATTGAAAGAAAGAAAAGTTCCAGAAGATTGGAAAAGAGCAAATATAGTACCAATATACAAAAGGGGAAGCAAGGAAGACCCTACTAACTATAGACCAGTCTCTCTTACAAGTACGATAGCTAAGATTTGTGAAAGAATGATCAAAATTAGATGAGTAAGGCATTTGGAAAAAACAACGTACTAAACACAAGACAATTTGGATTTAGACAAGGACGATCATGCGTCACAAACTTAATGTGTTTCTATTCAAGGCTAATAGATGTAATACAAGAAAGAGATGGATGGGCTGATTGTGCATTTCTAGACCTGAAAAAACTTTTGATAAGGTGCCACATAAATTGCTAAAGAAATTAGAAACTGGAGGAGGAATACAGGGAGAACAGCTGAAATGGATGGAAGACTTCCTTCATGAAAGAAAAATGAGAGTGGTGATAAGAGACAAACACTCATATTGGGATGAAGTGATAAGTGGAGTTCCACAAGGAACAGTTCTGGGCCCAATAATGTTTGTTATATATATTAATGATATGGATAAAAGAATTGACAATTATATGAGCTTCTTTGCGGATGATGCAAAATTGTTGAAAAAAGTGAACACTGTAGAAGATAGTGAGTCGCTGCAGAGTGATCTCGATAAAGTATGGGAATGGAGTAGAAAGTGGGAGATGGAATTCAATATTAAGAAGTGTAGTATAATGGAATTTGGAAGAAGCAAAAAAAGAATAATGGGATCATATAAATTGGGACAGGAAGAAATAAAAAAAAAAGTAGAAAATGAGAAGGACCTGGGAGTCATTATTATGAATGATATGTTCCCTGAGAAACATATTAACAAAATTTTTGAAGAAACTTATAATTCAATAAGAACAATAAAAATGGCATTTACATACCTGGACGAAGAAATTGTGAAGAAAATACTAGTCACTTTAATAAGACCAAGATTGGAGTATGCAGCGACGACGTGGTCACCAAGTAGAAAAAAAATGTGTAACAAAACTTGAAAGAGTACAAAGAGCAATTACGAAATTGGCACCAACATTCTTAGAACTATCATGTGAAGAGAGATTAGCAAAACTTGAGCTACAGACATTAGAGCAAAGAAGAGAGAGAGGAGACTTGATAACTATTTATAGAATCATAAAAGGCATAGAAACTGTAGATAGAGAGGATCTAATAAAATGGGATAGTAGAGATACAACAGGACACGGAAAGAAAAACAAGACAGTTATAGAAGAGACCTGAAAAAGAACAGCTTTCCCCACAGGGTAATAGACGTTTGGAACACGTTAGATGAGAATGTGCTGTGTGCAAAAACGATACACGAATTTAAAAACAGTTTAGATAAAACGAGATATGAAGACGGGACACCACAAGCATAGCTCCCCTTCCCGTAAAATACAACTAGGTAAATACACACACACACACACACACACACACACACACACACACACACACACACACACACACACACACACACACACACACACACACACACACACACACACACACAGACATTCACAAACACACACACGCACACACACACCACTTTTTAAAGGCAGATAGTGACGTCTTGCACTATCTGCCAAGATATGAACGGGGCTTGATCTTGACTCCGCTAAATTGGTAGGCAGAGACGTTGACCACTACACCAGCAAACCCTATCAGCGCACATGCACGTGTTTGTGTGACCACTGGTACAACATATACTGTATATCTTTGTTCAAACTTTCAGCAAAAAGATTCATGTTAAACTCAGGTTCCGGCGATAGCAGTTACATAATTTTTTTTTAATCTAAAGAAAAATGAGAAACAATCGACATCATCAATAACGACAGTGACATAGAAACTAATATAACTAATAACAAATGTCCAAAGAAGAAGAAGAAGAGGAAGAAGATAAGGTCGGAGAGGTAAAACTAGAACAATATGATGATATTGGCTTTCGGTCATTGTCGTGGTACAAGCCCTTGTCTTCGTATGCATTGATAAGAGATATCGATCGCTTTATCTGTCACAAGAAATGACGATGGAAAACTGATAACAGAAATGACATCTATATCAGTTTTGATTGTGGCAACAAAGATATCTTTTGACGTTGGCAAATGCAATGACACATATACCACCGCTGATACAAATAATCATCATGATAATTATGATTATAATGATGATGATCATGGTCAGGGGTGCTCAGTGGTGGATCCAGGGGGGGGGGGGGGGGCGAAGGGGATTGAAGCCCCCCCCAAAAAAAAAAAAAAAAACTTTCATTACCTCATTGCAGAAGTCGAGAAACCTGCCTTGTATACACTGGAACTTGGTAGAAAGCAGTAATACAGAGGCAAATCCCCTCCCCCTCAGCATTTGATAAAATACTTTAGTGAGAACAACTGGAAGGATATTCAACACATTATTGAGGGTGGATCCTTAAAAATGTAAAATCAAGTATTACTTTTGCCCAATATTTTGAAAAAAAAAAAAATCAAGTGAGAACATGTACTTCAATTTATATTCAATATTATCGCATGCGTGCTACAGAGTACATATGTTTAAAAGTGTCATCTATGCTTACAAAATTCAGGGTAGCTCTCACCCAAAGCGTCATCTATATTTACAAAATTCAAGCCAGCCCCCCTCACAAAAAAAAAAAAAAAAAAAAAAAAAAAAATACTGGACCCGCTCCTGGGAATGTACATACCTGGACATGTTACACACACACACACACACACACACACACACACACACACACACACACACACACACACACACATAATAACACACAAAAAAATAAATAAATAAATAAATAAATAAATATATATATATATATATTTATATATATATATTTATATATATACTGTATATATATATATATATATATATATATATATATATATATATATACATATATACTGAATTAAGTGAGAGGGAAACCTGCAATTAACAGGCATATTTGACTTGGCTAAAAAGAGGACACTTGCTTTCGAGAGGCATTTAAATCCCCGGCTCCTAAGGAACCTTCGCGCCAAAGGAACTCTGTGTTCCTATCAGGGACTCGACTCCTAAGGAACCCCGGATCCTAAGAAACCTCGACCTGACTCACCGTAATGGACAACCTGCATGGCTCCTAAGGAACTCGGCTCCTACGGAAACCTGGCTCCTAAGGAACCCGGCTCCTAAAGAATTACGGCTCCTGAGGAACTTGATGTAAGGAAGTGGCTCATAAGGAACCCTGCCTCCTAAGGAACCCGGCTCATAAGGAACCCTGGCTCCTAAGGAACCCGGCTCCTACGGAACCCCGGCTCCTACGAAACCCCGGCTCCTACGGGACCTGGCTCCTAAGGACCTGCTGCTCCTAAGGAACCCCGGCTCCTAAGGAATTCCGGATCCTCAGGAACCCCGGCTCCTAAGGAACCCTGGCTCCTAAGGAACCCCTGGTTCCTAAGGGACCCGGCTCCTAAGGACCTCCTGCTCCTCAGGAACCCCGGCTCCTAAGGAACCCTGGCTTCTAAGGAACCCTGGCTCCTAAGGAATTCCGGCTCCTCAGGAACCCCGGCTCCTAAGGAACCCTGGCTCCTAAGAACCCCGGATCCTAAGGGACCCGGCTCCTAAGGAACCCTGGCTCCTAACTTAGTTTTGATATGTCTATCAATAAAACTCAAATCCAATCACTGAAATTTGTTGTTGCTTTTCTCATGGATACTCCAGGAAAAAAAAAAAAAAAAAAAAAAAAAAAAAACCTTACTCCCAACAAGAAAAAAAAAGTTGTATATCGTGCTGCATTGCAATAACTATCTACTACAATTCTTTTAAATACAATTGAATTAGATATTTTACCTATTTCATTCTTTTTAGATTATCATTTAAGGCCGAAGGCCCATTTGCTCTACGCAGGAGATAGACAAATGTCTGCCCAGGGTGCGGCTTCATGGTTAAAAAAATAAACGAATAGAAAATAAAATATAAATAAAAACAAAAAGTTTAAACAACTATTATGTTCTAGGGAGGCTCCCTAAGGGACATAGAGATGTCTTTTAGATGTTATATCATGTTTCCTAGGGTTCTAGAGAGGTTTCTTATGGGAACATGGGGACGTTTTCTAGATTTCATATTATGTTTCCTAGAATTCTAGAGAAGCTCCTTAAGGTGACATAGAGATGTCTTCTAGATGTTATACAATGTTTCCAAGGGTTCTAGAGAGGTTTTTTAAGGGTACTTATAGCAATGTTCTTAAGGGATCATAGGGACGTCTTCTAGATGTCATATTATGTTTCCTAGGGTTCTATAGAGGATCCTTAAGGTGACATAGATATGTCTTCTAGATGTTATACAATGTTTCCTAGGGTTCTATAGAGGTTTCTTAAGGGGACACATAGAAATGTTCTAGATGTTATATTATTATGTTTTCTAGAGTTCCAGAGAGACTCCTCAAGGGTACATAGAGATGTCATATAGATGTTATGTTTCCTAGGGCTATATAGAGGTTCTTAGAGGGATAAAGAGACGTCTTCTAGATTTTATGTTCTGTTTCCTAGGGTTCTAGAGAGGCTCCTTAAGGGGACATAGAAATGTTTTCTAGATGTTGTATAACATTTATTAGCGTTCCAGAGAGGCTCCTTAAGATACTTTTTTCACTGAAGAAGCGCCAGGACGTGTGTAAACGCGTTTTGACTACAAGTGAATTATGTCTCCTGGCGAACAGCATGACATAAGTAGAAACATTAGGGTGACTGCCTATAGAAAGCAAGAATGCTTTAAGAGAAAACTGTGACAAGAAACTTCGTCATAATAAGCTTGCCATTCACTTCAAGGAAGTATGCTGGAAGAAAAAACTTGTCCATATACACTGAATACACACACACACACACATATATATATATATATATATATATATATATATATATATATATATATATATATATATATATATATATGTGTGTGTGTGTGTGTGTGTGTGTGTGTGTGTGTGTGTGTGTGTGTGTGTGTGTGTGTGTGTGTACGTATGTATGTGTGTGTGTGTGTAATCAAGACCACCGGTTGTTATGTTGCATAATTGAACGCACACTCGCCAAATATTTTCTCCACGATTTTGTACAACATGGGAAAAACAGTTCTTCCCGACCTATGCACATCTTGTCAGTTAGTTATATGGGCGAAAATATTCTAAGACCTTTTATAAGAGAGAAATATCCTCAATATTGTTTGTATTCAAAAGTTCGTTACAGTGAGTGAAATGTAAACGGCAAGGAAAACTTGTGTTTCCTTTCGATTGTGTTTTGTCCTTCCATGAAACTCCTGTGCTGGCAAATTTTTATTTCACATCTAATTTCTGCAGGTCCTCCATTTTGGGTCCTGATTTCTTGTGCAGGTCCATAACAATTTGCGTACAGGTGCTCTCTTAGTTTCTCTAATGAAGACTTTTCTATTGTTGGCGAAAGGGGAGAGTGACTGTTGGTATTGGTTACTGATATTCAGCCAGATATCAATACTAATCAGTCCTTGATGTATCATACTGAGAGGAATTATTATCTATTTTTGAGTGGAAACTATGCAAAAGTGGGGCAAAATCTTCAGATAATGAATTTGAGCCAGCCAGGATGGGCAGAGAACATTGACGACACAGGAAACACTCATCACGACACTGTTGAGCACACTACACTAAGCACCTCTTTGTCACAATTCTTCAAAACAGCTATTCATCATATAAACTAACATTTTCTTTAAGCAATGCTTGGATTGACATAGGGATTTTCAGAAGACTTTCTATTGTTCAATCCATGAACGCGATGACGCAGTTTATGAATTTTGGCCAATCTAAAAAGTTAAGACCATCCTCAAATTGCTCAATAAAATCGCCTTTCTTACCCAGAAAAAGACCCTTTAACTATGTCACAATATTGTGTTCTCTTAGCTATTCCTAACGCTTCTTGAGATATGTTTTCTTTGGTAGATTCGAAGCCGCCTCGGTTGTCAAGTGGTCTTTATTCCAAAACCTGTCATTTGGGGATAAAATGAATAAACAAAAAATAAGAATAGATGAATAAATAAATGAATAGATGGATGAATAGATAGATAAATAAAATCTGTTATACGAACTTCTGTCATTCTAGCCTCATATACAACCTTTTCTTTTCGACAGACCCTGCACGACGGCCCATGGGTGTGGGTGGCGTGGTGTTTAGGCATCACGGGGTACAACAGCTACTGCATCTACGACTACCATAGAGTTCTTCTCGACGGCCAGAAAGAGTTCCCGTGGTCGACCATAAGCGATGAAGACTATGGCCTTTTCTTCCTGACGGCCGTGGCGTCGGTGGGGGTCCACCTCCTCACTTTGGTCATCCTTGTGCCCTTAGCCATTACCTTCTCTGTCAAAGTAAGTCGATGAACGGGTGTGCGGGAAAAATAAAGGAATAAACAAGTATATTTAGAATATGTAAATAAGTAACACTTAATCGAAAATTATAGAATAGATTGAATAAATTGATCGATTTAGTGACCAGAAAATACTAACTTAATTGATGAATGAATATACAGATGATTGTACACGTACATACTCCCATAGGCCGGGAGCGGGTGGACAAACCAAAGTATTTGTAAACGAAACACCTCAAAGTGAAGTTCCAACAGAAGCCTGTAATGAGTCTAGGGAAAACTCACTCACTACTGTAAAAAAGTAATAAATAAATAAATAAATAATAATAATAATAATAATAATAATAATAATGAAATAAAAGATGTATAGAAAAACTCAAATTTAATAAAACACCATGGCCTGGCTGTTGGCATTCAAGAATCTTGAAGGAAACGAAATGCGAGATTGTTGTTCCAGTAGGAATTATTAAAACAAAAATCAATCATATCCGCAGATGCCCCAAGAGAATGGAAGTTAGTTAACGTTACCCCAATATCCAAAATGGGTGACAGAAAAAAACAATGAACTACAGGCCAGCTTAACCTCAGTCGTAGGAAAAATTATGTAAACTGCCATCGAGATGCTATCGAACACCATTTAGAAAGTAACTTTAATAAATTATAGCCAGTATGGACTCAGACGGAAACGTTCTTGCGTGACTAACCTACTCAAATTCTACAACAGTTATGTCAAATTATGACGAAACACCATAGGATTAATGTATCTGAACTTTGCGAAAGATTTTGATACCTGTCCCGCACGAAAGATTACTTGCTAAATTAGCCTCACACGGAATTAATGGTAGCCTATTAAACTACACTAGTAATTGGTTAAACGATCGTAAACAGAGTTGTTCTAAATAGCAATTGTTCTAGATGGAAAAATGTCAGGGTCTGGTTCTTGAGCCACTTCTATTCATAGTATTTATAAATGATATAGACTACAGACTGAAATCTATTGTCTCCAGATTTGCTAGTGATACAAAACTGTGCGGAATGGCAAATGATCACTTAAACCAACTAGATATTCAAGAATATTTAGATAAACTAAAAAAAATGGTGTGAAAAGTGGCTAATAAAATTTAACACAAGTAAATGCAAGATTATGCACATAGGTAAAATAACAATAAGTACGATTACAAGTGATTTGGAAATTCATTAACAAAAGTGGATAGTGAAAAGGATCTCAGCGTAATTATTTCAAATAATCTAAGCAGTGTATTTCCGCCTCAAAAAGCAAATAAGTGTCTAAAGCTGATTGCGCGATATTTTGATTTTAAAAGTCTATCTGTCATTAACAAGCAATCGTTAAATCGTCCACATTTGGAATATACTGTATCCGTATGGTCACCGAATCTCATTGAAGACTCGACAGATAAGAAAAAGTATAACGGCGAACCACAAAACTGATTCCAAATATCAGAATTAAATCTTATGTAACTACAGTATTCTCCATAAAAAAGCGTAGACTTGGGGGTGATTTGATACAAGTCTCTAAGATTCTAAGACGAATTGAAAACATCAAAAGTGACAAAATTTTCACACGGAATGCCAATCAGACAATAGATAATGCTCTCATACTATCAGGAGGTAGTAAATGAATGGAATAAACTTCTTGCAGAGGCAGTGCAATGTAGTACAATTTGCAGTTTTAAGATTCATTTAGATAAACACCTAAGCAATATGCTGTAATGACTGCCATTGATTTTATTCTATTAACTATTTATTATTATTCATTTATTATTATTGATATGTTTGCTTATTGTTTATCCTTATCTATATATCTTATTTTTTATTTACTTATTAACTTATTTATTCAATCATTTATTATTATTTTTTCGTATCCGACCAAAAGGACCAAAAGATCTCCTATGGGTATGCTCTTCCTTTGTAATCCTTCGTAATTCTTTGGAGATGAAGGGCTCCCTGACTTCCGCCATACTGCTGGAGACCTACAACAAAGTCCTTCTGATAATGTTGACTTCATTCGTTTGTTTTGCTGAAGGTGTTTCTGTCAGTTTGACAAACTTGGGCCCAAGAAGTGTGGCAGGGGAATCCGGGTGAGGATGACCCTTCATAAAAAAGTGATGAGTGCTGGAGCATCGGGTCTCTGTGTGGGCACTGTGACTTGGTTATTAATTGCCCAACAGAGATATATAAGGTGCACACTGCTCCCGTAGAAAACATCAGCCACTGTAGTACTTAGAAGTGGAAGCAAATATACATATAGGTACACACACACACACACATATATATGTATATATGTATATATATATATATATATATGTATATATATATATGTATATATATGTATATATATATATATGCAAATATACATACATATACCAAGGCTTTCTCCCCCTTACAAGGGAGGTAGCCAAAAGGGAAAAGGCATAAAATCATTCCCACCCATTCCATCCCTAAATACACTCCACACCCCTCCACCCTCCCTCTTATCTTAGCACCTCCTGGATGACGGGTCATCCCTGCACCTTGTCCACGTATGCATATATATCTATATATGTGTAAATATATATATATATATATATATATATATATATATATACATATATAATACACAGACACACACACACACAGATATATATATATATATATATATATATATATATATATATATATATATATATATATATATATTACGTTCAATAAGTAATGAGAAAATGTCAGGAGAGACACTATTTATTTTCATAAGCTTACAAAACTTTGTCTCCTTCAAAATAATTGCCTCTTGCATCTATACACTTCTGCATGCGTCTCTCCCAATCCTGGAAGACCTCCTCAAAGTCCTTTTTCAGTAGTACCTTCAGGCAACTTTCCGATGCCTCTTTCAGCTCCTCTGTTGACTGGAATCTGGTTCCCCTGAGGCTGTCTTTCATGCGTGGGAACAGGAAGAAGTCGCAAGGGGCTAGGTCAGGGCTGAAGGGTGGGTGTTGTACAACTTTTATTCCCCTGTCGGCCATCCTGGTGGTCACCAGCGTTGACTTGTGGCATTGGGTATTGTCCTGATGGAACCACCACTGACCACTCCTCCACTGCTGAGGCATCTTCTTCCTCATCTTCTCCCTGAACCTTTTCAGAACAGTAAAGTAATATTCCTTATTGACGGTTTGACCCTGAGGAACCATTCAACGTGAATGAGCCCCTGTGAGTCAAAGAAAGGAATGACCATGGCCTTCTCTTGCGACCTGCTCATCTTTGCCTTTTTTGGGTCTGGGGGAGGTCGCGTGCTTCCACTGAGCACTCTGATGTTTGCTCTCAGGGTCGTAGGTGAACACCCAACTCTCGTCGCAAGTCACTACCTTATTCAGGAAATCTGAATCAGCCTCTATCATTTCGAGAATGTCAGTGCAACATTCCACACGAAACTGACTCTAGTCGTCGGAGAGGATCTTTGGCACGAACTTGGCACAGACTTTGTGGAGCTTCAGATCTTCGGTCAGAACTGTCCCTATTGTGCCAATACTAATACCAAGAGCTTTAGATATCATCCTCACAGATATTCGACGGTCTTGCATCACTAACCTTTGCACTTCCTCAATGTTTTCCTCCTTGCGTGCACTTTTCGGTGCTCCAGATCTGGGTTCATCCTCAACCTGTTCATTTCCTTCAGAAAATCTGTTAAACCACCGATAGAAACTTGCTTGGCTCATCTGTTCATCCCCATAGGCCTCCTTTAACATTCCATAAGCTTGTTTGGTTTTCTTAAGTTTAACACAAAATTTGATGGCGTAACGTTGCTCCATGTTTCCCTGCATCTTGACAAGTGTTCACAGATCGGCAAACCGAATCAGACTGGTTCCACCACGTTCACCGCTGCACTCAGACCTACAAATATAGAAAGTTGCCAGTTAGTCATTTTATAGAATATATGTATGTGTACTTCACCTTGAAGTAGCATTTTGATCAAATCATATTTAATGTCTCGCCTGACATTTTCTCATTACTTATTGTATGAAGGAGTATAATATATATATATATATATATATATATATATGTATATATATATATATATATATGTATTATATATATTAAAACAACCTAAGGTACATGCATAAGCATTGTATTTTTTTTATTTATCTCCTCATCTTTCAATATAGTTCCTCGGCGATTTACATACAAATGAATGTGATAATCGTTACCATTAGTTGGATACCGATATAGGGATTTTGTAGCGCAATGATTGTGTGCTTAGTAAATCTCAATGTGGCAGTATTTTGTACAAGTATTCGCATAAGCTTTGAATGCCATAATACGAATAGTTTATTGATCCTTCACAATTTATTCCCGGGGGCGATTATGCTTTTTCTCGCACTCAAAATTTGAGCTCACTCGCTTTTTGACGTTGCGGGCGAATTCGCCCTTCACCTCCTTGTATTTCCCCCCTGCACTCATACATACATTCATAAACATGCACCCAATGTTCCTTCTCCCAACAGCTGCTGAAGAATCACGGCTTCGGGTTCGACTTGTTGGATTACGACAACCCAACCTACGAGCTGAACTAAGGCGTCCCAGAGCTTCTTTAATGTTACTGTGCTGGGAGGAAACTGGTTCCCGCCGCTGGCCCCTGCTGTCGACCAACACCAACCCGATCGTCTTCCCTATAGACGCCACTACCTGCCACACGGCTTTCGTCTGGATACTAAAACGTCTCACTCACTCACTCACTCACTCGTTCGTTCGCTCATATTTGTTTTGGGGTTTGTCTTATCGAAAACCCAGGGCACTATGGAATCCGGCAACGATCCTCGGGGCCTCACTCTCTCTCAGATCTCTCAGAGAAGAAATGTTGGACTTCGGTCAGTGCTGTGTAAGCGTGAAGATGTTTCTGTCAAACCAGTTGCATATCGTCCGCTGTCCATATGCATGGGTTGACAATGAAACGGAGTGCCAGCCTCTCGGGGTTGCACCTCTGGACGGAGTGAGGTTAATGGGCTTCGGCGACGAACATTGTGTAGATGAACCTCTCCGACGACACTTAATTGTAAGAGTGAGGACGTAGTAAAGTGACCCATTGTTTTCGTGAAATTCGCTCCAGCCTCCTTCAAGTCTAAAGAAGGAAGAGGAGAAAATTTCGGGTCTCAGTTGATTAAGGTTATAACCATCTCTTACCGGAAAATATGATAACATGGAGAAGACAGTAACAATTTATCATCAGAACCAACGTGGGGTGTACAGCTGAGAATATATATATATATATATATATATATATATAATATATATATATATATATATACATATATATATAATTACATTTTGCGAGCGTGTGTTGGAATTATAGGAATTTGATTTCACATGTAATTGAAAATGTTTGCTATTGATGGTTTAGTGAAAAGCGAGAGACATTTTTTGTTTATTTTTTCAAATACCAAGACCACGGACTAGCTATTTTCGATTTTTTCTCAACTGTACACATTGTGCTTCTTTGTTGTAAACTGCAGACTTTTTACGAGCGTTATATCTCAATAAATTTTGAGTTTGGTTTCTCAGAGTCGTTTGGGCTAGGATTTCATGAAAAAATTCTTGCTCCAGTTTCAGAATTTTCAAGTTCCTCAATTGAGGCGTCGTGTTGGGTCGAGATGAGTTATACTGAAATATGGAAAGCATAGCAGGGATCGTATTTGTCTGTGTTGTCTCAACTGAATATGATTAAAATGAGAACTGCCACTTACGAAAACTGACGTTAAGGCAGGTTTACACAGCGCTGCTTTTGACGCTAGACGCTAGCTTCTTTATTCGCTACTGAAACGCAAGACGTGAGTGGGAAAGTTGAACATGTTTAACTTTATGGCAGCGTCAAACAGACGCTGCGCATTCATGTTTTAGTCGCTAGCGAATTAAGACGCTTGATCAAAGCGAATAAAAGTAGCGCCGTGTAAACAACGCTTCACTGATATTTATAATTTTGGTCGACATTTTCATAGAAGTTTCAAACACCTTTTTACTTTTCTTTTTCAGTTGAATTTAAAAGAAAATATTATCTGTACTTTGAAATGCAGAAATTAGATGCGTTTTTGTAAAAGGATTTGCAAAATCAAATGGAATTCCTCAGGTTCGATGATACTGTATTTTAGTTTGTCTGATGGAAGAATGTTTTGATATATAGTGAATAAAATGCGTTATGTGATATGCGTGATTTCGTATGCATTTGAATAAAGCGTATAATTCCTTACATGGTTACACATGTAGCCATTTATTTTAATTAAGACCTATGCATGCTCTTATGAGACACTCTATACTACATTCCCTGAAGCTGGAAAAAACATGTGAGGAGCTGGTGTCACGTGGCTATATGAAGGGCCGCCATTACCGATGAAAGTACAAGGCAGCAGATCTGGACTGCACTGCCCTCTGCTTCTGTGAAGGAGAGTATGTGCAAGATTGACTCGTGAATATACCGCTTGCTGTTGTTTTGTCACTTAACTGTATTGTAAGGTTTTGTTGCATCTGCTGGGTGACGATTCTTCACGTGATCCTCTGACTACATGTCACATGCTGTTTTCTATGACTTGAGGTGACCTTTTATGAGTCAATTGCAAAATAGCTTCATTTTTTTCATATGAGTATTGTATAACTTTAAAAACGTCAATTTCGATCATGTAAAACTTTCATTATTATCAAAATATCAAGAGAAAAATATATTGTCCGTGATTTGTAAATACGTAGGAAATACTCTGATACATTTCGGGTGAACATTTACCCAGAAAGAGCCTTATTACACACACATAGACACACCCTATTTCCCAAATCTCACCAATGGTATGTAGCAGCCATTTTTTTTAAATGGCTGCCATGACTGACACAGACATAATCTCAAGTGCCCCAGTACCTGAAAACGTTCACAACATGCAACTCTACATATGCGCCAAATTTCATGCTTTTATCACAAAACGAAAACTTTTTTGACTATGCCCCCTGATTATAGAGGGCTCGACAGTCATGTAATCAAGCTTGGCGAGTTTGTATATATTTCATATAGAACTGATCAACGATTGATATTCGCAGTACACAAATTCACAATACCACTAAGAATATGCAAAGTTGTAAAGAATTGTACTAATATACTGAAGCACAAATTTTGTTGAAGGTGATGCTGTTTTCTGCATTAATAATTTTCTTGGAGATACTTTCTAAAGATGTCACTAATTGCCGTGTAGCAGGGTCTAAACTCTGTGGAACTCGTGCGTAGGCGGACATAATCTCCGATCGATATAAGCAATCTACCATTGGGGCTTATGTCCGCCGAGCACTTTCGCACTGTGATACCTGATCAAAAGTCCACCAAGAACTCGAACGCACTACCCAGATACTAGTAAATAACGGCTTCAGCAACAAAGAAATTAATATGGTTACCGAAAATATCTTAAATAAATGGTACACCAAATCCAACAGTACTCCAAACTAAGAAGAAATAAAACTTTTTTACAAGTCACACTTTTCTACAGCTTACAAAGAAGATGAAAAGGTCATTAAGGAAACATAAAGCTTATTAATGACAATTTGTAAGCAACATTATGGTCAAAAGGTTGAATCAGTTGATACCTTTCAGGAAAAGCTATACAATTTTAGAAGTAATTGGATCAAGTTCATACACACACACGCGCACACACAGATATTTCATCTCAAACACATCTAAACTTTCCCACTTTTCTTCATTTTCTTTAACAATCCCCAGTCCCCTACCCCTTGCTCTCGCATTTACTTTCCGCATCATCTCATTCATGTACATATTGAACAGCCGTAGTGACATGACATCCCTGACGCAGTCCCACCTTTACCTCAAACCACTCGCTCTCTCCATTTCTCATTCTAACACAGGCTCTACTACTCTTGTAAAAACTCTTGACTGCCCTTAACAGCTTTCCCCCAATCCCATATAGCTGCAAAACCTCCCACAGTGTCTTTCTATCTACCCTATTATAAGCCTTCTCCAAATCCATAAAGCAAAAAAAAAAAAAAAAAAAAAAAAAACTAAAGCTTTTTCACATATCTGCTTTACTACAAAAATCTGATTCACGGATCCCCGTCCTTTCTTAAACCCACACTGTTCCTCACCAATTACGCCCTCTGTCCCTCTCCTACACCTTTCAATTAAAACCCTCTTATAAACCTTCCGAATTACGCTCAATTAATTGATCCCTCTGAAACTACTACACCTACATTTGTCCCCTTTCTCCTTGTGAAACGGAGCTATACAGACTTTCCTCCAGTCCTCCAGCACTCTTCCCTCCCTTAGACACATTAAACAACCTTACTACCCAGTCCACTATTACCTTGCCTCCCTCCTTCAGACACTCCGCATGACATCCATCTAACCCAAGTGCCTTACCTGTTCTCATAAATTTAAAAACAACTTATACCTCACCTTTTCTTATTTCTGATTAATTTTCCTCTCCCATCACCGTCATTTTAGCGCCTCCCACTGCTACCACCAATGCCTCCCTATCCTCCTCCACATTCAACAGCTCTCTAAAGTACTTGGCCCATCTTCCCCTTGCTGCCTCCTCTTCTGTTTATATCTGTCCATCTGCAACTTTTACCTTTTCTTCTCTGTTTGACTTATCCTCCTTCCTCTCCTAACTTCTATCCAAAATAAGTTCTTAATAATTAAAAAAAAAAATCTATTATTCGCCCCCCCCTTTTACATCTGCTCTTCTTTTTGCCACCTTCATCTTTTGTTTTGCTTCTCACCTTTTTCTTTGTACCTCTCATATGTTTCTCTCGTCCTACTTTGCAACCAGTCCATGCATGCTCGTTTCTTCTCTTTTACTACATTCTTCACTTCATCACCCCACCACTTGCTACCCCTCCTTCTATTCCCTCTCATCCTCATTGGTCCACATACCATCTTTGCACACCTTCAGCATCTCTCTCCTTGAAACACCCCAATTCCTCCTCCGCTCCTACCTCTACTCTATCCTTCACTATCTTCCACACTTCTCTCAGCTTCTTGTATTCCTGCTCATTTCCTTTATAATTTAAACAGTTTAATCTAAGCATCCATCTATCGCCCTTTTCTTTTTTCTCTATCTTTCCTCTACTCTCAACTTACCTTCCACCAAAAAATTATATGCTATTCCCTCATTCTCATCCCTAAGAACATGGGCATCCAGGACTCCCCCTGATCTTCTCCTGGATACCATTACATAATCCATTAATGCCTTATAAACCGTCCTTCCATCC
>NC_134819.1:36353674-36373674 GCF_046742065.1 Oratosquilla oratoria | reverse complement strand
AAGGGGGAGTTGAATACACTGAGGAAATGGAAATGGCGGAAATTATGAACAAACATTTTAAATCAGTGTTTACAAGGGAGAACATACAACCTGAAGAGATTGAATGGAAAGAGAAAGTCCCCCCTATGGAAGAAATAGAAGTAACAATGAATGAAATATTGAACCACTTGAGTAATCTTGATGTCAGAAAATCGCATGGACCAGATGAAATAGCAAACTGGATTCTGAAAGAATGCAGGAATGAACTGGCAGACAAAATACATAGCATACTAAACAGTTCCTTGAAAGAAGGAAAAGTTCCAGAAGATTGGAAAAAAGCAAATATAGTACCTATATATAAAGGAGGAAATAAAGAAGAACCTACAAACTATAGACCAGTCTCTCTAACAAGTACAAAAGCAAAAATTTGTGAAAGAATTATCAAAAGTAGATGGGTAAAATATTTAGAAAAAAAACAAAGTGTTAAATCCAAGGCAATTTGGATTCAGACAAGGACGATCATGCGTCACCAATTTAATATGTTTCTATTCAAGGCTAATAGATATAATACAAGAAAGAGATGGATGGGCTGACTGTGCATTTCTAGACCTAAAGAAAGCTTTTGACAAAGTACCACAAAAGAAGTTGCTTAAGAAATTAGAAACTGAAGGAGGAATACAGGGCAAACTGCTTAAATGGATGGAAGACTTTTTGCAAGAAAGAAAAATGAGAGTAGTGATAAGAGACCAGCACTCAAAATGGGATAAAGTAATAAGCGGTGTTCCGCAGGGAACAGTACTGGCCCCAATAATGTTTGCTATATATATTAATGATATGGATGAAGGAATTGAAAGTTATATGAGCTTCTTTGCAGATGATGCAAAACTACTAAAAAGAGTGAAAACAGAAGAAGATTGTGAATCACTACAGAGAGATCTATATAAAGTACAGGAATGGAGTAGGAAGTGGGAGATGGAGTTCAATACAAAAAAGTGTAGAATTTGGAAAAAGCAAAAACAGAATAACAGGATCATATAATTTGGGAGAAGAAGGAATAAAAAAGTAGAAAATGAGAAGGACCTGGGAGTCATTGTTATGAATAATATGTCACCTGAGAAACATATAAATAAGATTTTTGGAGAAACTTATAATTTAATAAGAACAATCAAAGTTGCATTTACATACCTGGATGAAGAAATGGTGAAGAAAATCCTAATCACCCTGATAAGACCAAGATTGGAATATGCAGCAACGATATGGTCACCAAGTACAAAAAAAAATTATAAAAAAAAAACTTGAAAGAATACAAAGAGCAATTACAAAATTGGCACCAACACTCTCAAAACTGTCATATGAAGAGAGACTAGCAAAACTTGAACTACAGACACTAGAGCAAAGAAGAGAGAGAGGAGATTTGATAGCTATTTACAGAATCATGAAAGGCATGGAAATTACTGATAGAGAGAATCTGATAAAATGGGATGACAGAAATACAAGAGGACACGGAAAGAAAATAAAAAATGACAGCTATAGAAGAGATTTGAAAAAGAACAGCTTTCCTCACAGAGTAATAGACAGTTGGAACAAGTTAGATGAGAAAGTGGTGTGTGCAAAAACAATACATGAATTTAAAAATAGTTTAGATAAAATGAGATATGAAGACGGGACACCACGAGCATAGCTCCCCTTCCCGTAAAATACAACTAGGTAAATACAACTAGGTAAATACACACACGGAAAGAAAATCAAGAAAGACAGCTATAGAAGAGATGTGAAAAAGAACAACTTTCCTCACAGAGTAATAGACAGTTGGAACAAGTTAGATGAGAAAGTGGTGTGTGCAAAAACAATACATAAATCTAAAAATAGTTTAGATAAAATGATATATGAAGACGGTACCTCACGAGCATAGCTCCCCTTCTCGTAAAATACAACTAGGTAAATACAACTAGGTAAATACACAATTTCGTCGGATGGACGGCGAAGATTGGAGTTCTGAAGAAAAAGTAAAATTTTCGTGGATCTCAACGCAAAGGAAGTACCTTATTTTATTTATAGGGAAGGGGAAAGCTCGTGGTGTAGTGGGAAAGTGAGGAAAAAGGAGAATGGGAGGGATTACTGAGGGAAATGGAAGGAAATGAGGAAGGGGAGGACTTGGTCCAGGAGGCCAGGCGTCTTGTAAACAAGAGAAGGACCAATGATTTTGGTGAAGGGATTAACAAAAATGTAAAGATTAGAAATATAGATAAGAGCAGCACAATGGAAGGTGAGGATAATAATTTCCAGGGATTTAATTAGGGGGGGGGCGGATACCAACCTTCCCCGATTAGCAAGACTAGAGGGAAAACTTGAACAAATGACCGAACATTGGGAGAATAGGTTCGGTAACATAGCAAAGATTGCAAATATAGTACCTATATATAAAGGGGGGAAATAAAGAAGACCCCACCAACTATAGACCAGTCTCTCTAACAAGTACAATAGCAAAAAATTGTCAAAGAATTGTCAAAAGTAGATGGGTAAAATATTTAGAAAAAAACAACAACAATGTACTAAATCCAAGGCAATTTGGATTCAGACAAGGACGATCATGCGTCACCAATTTAATATGTTTCTATTCAAGGCTAATAGATATAATACAAGAAAGAGATGGATGGGCTGATTGTGCATTTCTAGACCTAAAAAAAGCTTTTGACAAAGTACCACACAAGAAGTTGCTTAAGAAATTAGAAACCGAAGGAGGAATACAGGGCAAACTGCTTAAATGGATGGAAGACTTTTTGCAAGAAAGAAAAATGAGAGTAGTGATAAGAGACAAACACTCAAATTGGGATGAAGTAATAAGTGGTGTTCCACAAGGAACAGTTCTGGCCCCAATAATGTTGGCTATATATATATTAATGATATGGATGAAGAAATTGAAAGTTATATAAGCTTCTTTACAAATGATGCAAAACTATTAAAAAAAAGTGAACAGACACTAGAGCAAAGAAGAGAGAGAGGAGATTTGATAGCTATTTACAGAATCATGAAAGGCATAAAAATTATTGATAGAGAGGACCTAATAAAATGGGATGATAGAAATACAAGAGGACACAGAAAGAAAATCAAGAAAGACAGCTATAGAAGAGATCTGAAAAAGAACAGCTTTCCTCACAGAGTAGACAGTTGGAACAAGTTAGATGAGAAAGCAGTGTGTGCAAAAACAATACATGAATTTAAAAATAGTTTAGATAAAATGAGATATGAAGACGGGACACCACGAGCATAGCTCCCCTTCCCGTAAAATATAACTAGGTAAATAGGTAAATACACACACACATGCACACTAAAATAATTCCAGTATCGCTGCGCTGCGAGCCGTTACAACTCTCGTGGGTGGAGAGTTGGATGTGGGTGTGTGGGTGTCAGGTCACAGCATTACCCACAGATCGGTCATACATGAGCTCTGAGCTCTCATTTTGGAGGGAAGGAGCTGTCGATCTCGAGTACAAGACGTGATCCAAGACTATGGTGAATTACACACACACACACACACTAGTCGATTACGGTTCGAAGTCCTCCGCTGTCTCCCTGCGCCGTCACTCAGGTCATGGTAACGTTTCTTTTATTACTCAATTCACTGTTTAGGAGCATTAATTGTGTTCATAGTAATTTAACCTAACCATCAATGCTCCCAAACCGTAAACTGAAAAAATACCAAAACCTAAATGACAGCGCTGAGTAATGGCGGAGCACTTCGGACCCTAACGATCAGTTTGTGTAATTCGCCATGGTCTTGGATCACGTGTTGGATTTGTGTGTGTGTGTGTGGTGGGGTGTGTCTACAATTGATCCTAACAATAATCATGATAATAGTAATAATAATAACAACAATAATAATTATTATGATAATATAAATGATTATCGTAATGATAACAACCAATAACTATAGTAATATAAATGATGTTGGTAAAAATAATTTGTAACATCGCCACCATCTTAGAAGGAAAACATAATCCTTTATATGAAAACTGGGTTCCACTTTTCAAGACAAAACCCAGTGAAATAGTAAACAAATGTACTTATGTTGTCATGGAAACGATGCCAAAACGCCCACTACGAAGGGAGTTAGTGAAGGTGATAAAGACCGTAACAGATTACGAATGACACATATCTTAGTCATCATTAGTGGGACCTCTCTCTTGCTGAAAATACCCTTCATTATTAGTCAATATCGGGAGGAAGTGAGTATTGGATTTGAGATAGATAAATACATGATATATCTTGGGTCACTTTATTTTGTTTGATTGTTATTGCCAAAGTCGCAAAAGAAGGAGAGTTTAAATTGTAGTCGGGTAATTTTATGTCAGCCACAGTAGTTTAATATTCCCTAACCATCTTGGACAAAGGAGAAAAAATTAATTCGGTTTCTAAAAAAATGTAAATACAATTGTGTAAATAATAAAAGGAATACATCTGAATGAAAATCAAAATGTATGATTGAAAGTTGACAGTTGACGTGCTTCTTGGCCTGTATAGTCACATAGTGTATACTTTGAAACGTCAAAGTTTCTGAATTTGGTGAGACAATTTCCATTAATCCATTACATTATTTAACTTATAAGGGACATTAATTGTTTAAATCTTATGTATGTGGAAAAAGTGTAAAAATGGCAAAAAGGGGCGAGTTCTGGTCACCCAAACCTGCTGTAATCATAGGGGGAATTATGAATTCTCTAATTCTAAAACAGTAACGTCAAGAATTTCACGGGAAAAATATGTGAATATTTTCATTGAAAAGGAACAGTAGAGTATAGGTTCACATGGGTATAGTTCAAATAATACTGAACACTAATATAATGGGACCTAGGAAGTAATAAGTCAACTGCCATTAAGTGAACATACTTCAGTTACATGATTCTTTTAGACTGAAAGTTCTTGTGCCAGGTAGTTGAATTACAGTAGATGAATCAACTAAATCAAACACTGGAGGAAGTCGCTCAACATCCTATGTCGTCATAGCATAGGATGATTGGATCTCACTTAAGGAATGTCAGTGCAATTCATTCTACAGTACAGTAAATCTAGTAATGAACCCCGAAAATACCAGTACAAGTTACAGGAAAATACAGTGTTGCAGGCAAAAATAAAACTCATAATTTTCTTATTATGCTTCTGGGGATCTGCTTCTTTTTCAAAGGAAATTGTTTTCCATAACAAATTGTTAGAAATATGAATAACATTAATTTATTTGAATGAAATTGATACAATACATCTGAGTTTGTGCACTATTTCTTTTGTCTGATGTGGGATGGTTAAAGATGCTGCTTAACCTTACCTAATCCAGTGTTACATGATTTAGACTATAAGTCTATAACTTGTTGAAGAGAGTGATTGTTGATGAGATCTTCCTTGCCTGCTTCTTAACATTTTTTTGGAAGAGAGTGAAGGTTAACCCCTGGGTATCTTGTGCCTATCATGAATCACATATCAGTGTCGTGCAACTCTCACTAATAATAGAACCAGAATCAAGAGCTCAATAGGGTTGTAACAGCATTAATTTTAAAATTGTTACAACCCTTGCAAATGCCCCAGTTCAAATGATACCACTTGGAACATTTTACAGCAGTGTAATAGAAGGCTATACCACCTCTGTGATACCACACAGGAGAAATAATGAAAAGAATGGTAAAGTGATTGATCAAAAATAATAAAAGTATTCTGTGTTAAGAAAACCATAAATGATACAAAGATCAATACTACCACACTAATGGTGACCCTCAGATAGCCACAACTTCCAACCTACCTAACTGGACGTTACCTAAGATACAAAATAGAGATACTATCCATGCCCATACTGCTGCTGCAACTGCCAGGTCTTTGCATACATTAAATGATGATGTTCCTGCTTAGATGTATGTGCACATTGTACTCTATGCTCAAACCCAGATATAAACTGCAAATAAGATCACCCAGCATCATCCTCATACTGCATAGCATAAGAAAAAAAAAGTCGTAGAGACTCAGAATGATTAGACCAATAGTCACATATGATGACACCCCACCCCAGTAGTTCTGCTCAACCACACCAAGAGAGACCACCCACATGACACAAGAAATGCCTACACAAACTCTTTCATTCCTTATACCTGTGTCACTAGAACCTGCAACCCAACCCTTCATCCTCACCCCATCTGAAGTGCAAGAACCTCCAATAACCCCCTCCAGTCCACTAAAGCTCTCACTCAGAAATGCACTCATCACCTCCCCTCACCCATACAAACACCTACAACCCTTCCACCCAAACCTCAGTTCCCTCCAATCCACCACAAACCCCCCTCCAATCCATCACAGCCCTCACCCAGAAACCCATTCACCTCCTTCCCTCATCCACTCCAAAACAGTAAGAGTTGTGTATTGTGAGAGCTGGCAACTGTGAACTATGCTCAGATTTCCAACTGCCCAAGGTGCGGTGTCAGTGTGCTGTCAAATGGGGAGCATGCCAACAGGAGACTTTTTGGTCCATATCTGTCCGCCTCCTTACTTTGTGGAAGCTCATTAAACATATGTCCAGCCAGTCCTCTATTGAATACGGCACAAGTTACTAGTATCCCGCAGCAGAGCACACTCCCAAACTAGCTCCCAGAGAGCAATGCCAGGGAAGGAAGATATACGAGAGGTCACTGAAGGCAGCTGATGTAATTGGTAAGCATACCTGCCTGGAAAGTAGAAGGTCCTGGGTTCGATTTCCAAGTGGTGCCAGCTTTGCAGTGAAGTTCCCTACCCAACAAAAACCTACAGCCTCTCCTCACCAAAGAAAGATCCAACTTTCCATGAGAAAACAGGAAACAATGGAGTATGTCGGGTACACCACACCATAAACACCCCATTCCAGAAACATCAGGAAATCATTCCCCTTACAAATAACTGGCCTAAATCTCCCCCATTACCCATAGGAGTATGTGCAGCCTCAAAACTATTAGTACAAGCTATCCATTTTACCTAAATATCAACTACACACACCAGCATCAAACTGTATAAACCTAGACCTCCCAATGTTCTCACCAGATGCAACTGGAATGAATGAGTACATTTAGAGTTCAAATTCACCCTGTACCATATTGCATCTTCTTGAAACATTACCCAAGGTGGTGGTGAGGAATCTACACCAGGAGATGCATAGCTGTGGCTCTGGCCATCACCTTTACCCCATGCACTTGGACTGTTGGGGCAGATAATAGTCACTGCTGGGACTTTGAGAGAAGTGTGAGATTTGAACTGACAACAAAGTGAATACAAGACCTGCATGCTTCTGATTATGTCACCAGCACACTAAAACATTACCCAGGGACACTGAAAAGCTCCAGACTGGTGTGACCAGGAAATCTTATACAGCTCCCTGGGAAGCATGACCCAGAACAAATAAATTGCACTTATACAGTAGAACTGCTAAGGGCTCATCCCAAACTTGGAAAGTATGTATCCTTCTCCAGTAATATACCTGACTGCATCTATTTACAAGAAACACAGCTAGGTGCATATACACAACTTAATCTAAGCAAATATATCACATCCCCCTAATCTCCCCTCTCTCCCTACTCAGGCCAAAGAGGCACAGTAATCCCCATCTGTCTAAGTATCTTATTACTACTCCATACTCCTCTCCTAAGCCACAGGAACCACAATTTTCTTATATTGCCAGATAACCATCTGCTCACCATACCTTCCTTTATCAGAAAATATTACTTTGGAAACTGTATAACATCCTTGCCTAACAAATTGCCCATATCCTCTATGAAGAGACTTCAGTGTAAGACACTCCCTTTGGGGAGGCACCACCAGACTCCTTACCACCATACAACTCATGCCAGTCTACAGCTTTTCATGTACAAAGAGTGACCTATACACCCATAGATGTAACTTTATACTTACCAGATTTATTTTAAGACTATGGTTGGTAGTACCAGACATACACCTTAGTGACCTTTTCCCACTTCTTAAACCCCTTATATATCCTCTCCCTACCCACCCCACAGCCTTGATGATTCCTTTCTTGAGCAAACTTAAAAAAAATCAAACAGCAACATACACAACAAGAACAACAGGAGACAACCTAACAATTGACACAGTACTGGTTTATCTTATAAATCACATAACTTTCGAAATTGGAAGTGTGCTGGTTTGGCATTTGATTAGTTTTGGGTTCAAATTCCACACTCCTTTCTGATTACCAGCAGTGACTGTTACCTGCCCCAACAGTCCAAGTGCATAAGGCAAAGGAGATGGCTTCAGCTGTAGCTACATGCCTGCTAGTGTAGGCTCCTCACCTACCAAACATAACTTCTGCAACACTCCTATCAATCCCCAAAAAAACTCACCATGTACATCACAATATGACACATAGTTTCTTGGTGGAATCCAGATTGTGCCACAATTTATAAAGTAAAGAAGATAGCCTTCAGCTGATTCTAAAAACACCCAGTCCAGGAAAACTCTATGATAAAAAAAAAAAAAAAAAGATGTGTCAAGCATGTATGCCAAAATTCATGGTAAACTTAGATTTCAATAATCATCTCTCAAACCACCTATCTCCAAAATATGGAAAAAACCACTAACACCCTGTTCTCCAAATTAATAGTCACACCATATCCTCACCCCCAAAGTAATTGAAATAATAGGAAAAATACTATCCCTTACATGCACACAGATCATAAACCCGAAATCATATTCCAAAAGACTACCCTGAAATCACAGCCACCTCCAAACTTTACACATTCCCTTCCAAGACCACAACAACCCTCAAGTCCTGCCACCTACTTGTCTGTAAAATTATTTCATGGATCATCCAAGTATCTGACTGCTTCAAATCTATATCCTAATGGGTACTGTTTCATGTAGGCATCTCTGGTAATGAAGAAGCTGACTAGGGAGCTTAGAGGGTGGCATCCACCCTTTTTGATGCCTCCACTCCACTGTTAGTAACAGACTATTACCCAATTGTCTGATCAGAAATAGTATGTGACAAAGATGCAGTGAGCAACACCAAACCATCTAAAAAAAAACAAAAACAAAAAAAAAGACCCACATACATCCGTGGTTGTCTTTACATCAGTATAACCAATGTTTTGAAACAGCACTAGTGTGCCTAATGCCACGTCCACATGCTTGAGCTGCACCCTAACCTGCCAAAGTCTCCAGACTGTGCCTGTGAAAATGTCCATATGGTTGACTATGGTGACTGGTGGTTAGTCGGCCGTAAGCAGGTATTGTGAGTAGTCTAATGTGGTATGATCACCATGGTGTCATGCCTTGCATTTCATAAATATTCATATGCTCTATACAGGTCAGTTTATGTTACTGGGTCTTGTTGAGAACCAGTATGTACTTGATGTGGACATCATGTCCTACTAACTCGGTACTGAGTAGGTCTACCCGCAGCTTACCTTGTGCATTTGGCAGTGACATCAGACTTCCACCCATTTCCCTCTAATAGTGCTGGGAACAGGCAGTTTGATGGTTTGCCTGCTAAAGGTGCCCGTAGGTGGGCAAACACCTCGTGCCCGACAGACAGTGCTCGACAGTGTAGATGTGGCTTAAGAAGAAGATATTCTTGCCTCACATGTCCACCTTATGACAGAAATAGACCCTCCCACCTCCCGTCACAGTACCACACATACTGCTACAATGCCTGCTTTACACAACATCCTGCAACAACCATCTACTCTGTCATCTACCCTTTCAAACAACAATGATTCTGTACCAGATTTTGAACAACAACCAACCTGGACAACAACCAATACCTCTATCATCATTCCATAACTTCCTACAATAAACAAAACTCTTAACCAAACAATAAGGATCCTCTTCTAACTAGACCATCACATGAAATGTAAGATAATATAAAATAACAGCATTAGGTTGTCCACAAAGATATCTTGGAAGAAAAATTGGATTATCTCCATTGAATTAGTGTGGGACTATTTCTGTCGTCACTTATGAGAATAGTCACCTGTTGTCAGCACCTTGTGTAAAAAGGTGGGCAAAATACAAAGTTGACAGAGAAAGAGCCTGGACCTGGCTCAGAGACGGACTCTCTGCCTCTTGGGGCTGCACCTCCCATTTTACACTTCAGAGAGCCATCTATTTTCTGTTTCAGTTGTTTTTAGTGTAGATTTGTTTTTAATTAGAGGTTTGTCTTGTCTCCCTGAATGGCTGTATGTACCTCTTGTTTGAGGATATTTATAGACCCTATACAATAATTATTACTTTTTTTTTTTCTCTCTTGGGGTTTGTGTCAATTTTCTTCCTGGTAACTGCCATTACATTGGTCTGGACTTTAAGGTTTAGGCAGTAACATAACAGTCTCCTGCGCCCTTTCCTCCTTCCATTCAACTATGCCACCAATGTCTATAAACATAGAGCAGAATGTGAGAGCTGCAGTCGGATCTCATTGCCAGTTCCCGGACTTGGGATGGGAACTTCCCATGTGCCAGGATGAGGAACATTCTTTATCTTGAATTAAGCAGATTTTGCTGGGAACTTTAGCAGCTAATGCCTTAGAGTTTGATGGGGGACAACCCCCCTCCCCAGCTAATTAAACTTAAATGCTGTTAGAAAAGAAACCTTGGGTGTGTCATTGAGTTGAAGTTGTTTATAGTTGTTTATATAGTTATTTATAATCTTTCAGACCAGGAGTCATTCCATACCTAGATGGACTTGAGTGATATTGGTTTAAGAAATAGAAAACATGTGACTGAGGGCTATATGATATATCAAATTTAGGATCTTTCAGGTAGATAGCTTTCACTTTTTTTTTTCTTCATCTCTCACCATCCTTCCTCACACATCAGGAAGCACATCTTATCTATTATGTGTTCACACACACATGCACACATCACCAAAGACATGTTCCCAGACAAGCAGATAAACAAAATAGTTGGAGAAACCTACAATTTGTTAAGATCAATAAAGGTGGCTTTTAATTATTTGGATGAGGAAATGGTAAAGAAAATACTAGCCCCACTGATAAGACCAAGATTGGAATACGCAGTGACACTATGGACACCCAGTACAAAAAAGAATATAAGGAAAATAGAATCCAAAGAGCAATGATAAAGATGGCCCCAACACTTTCAAAACTGACATATGAGCAAAGATTGTCTAAACTGGAGCTACCAACCCTGGAATTATGAAAGGCATGGAAGTCCTTGATAGAAAAGACTTAAATTGGGATAGAAGAAAAACAAGGGGACATGAAAAGAAACTCAAAAAGGACAGTTATAGAAGAGACCTGAAAAAAAACAGCTTTCCACACAGAGTGGTGGATGACTGGAACAAATTGGATGAAACAGTAGTGTGTGCAAATACCATACATAAATTTAAGAACAAACTAGATGTTGCAAGATACAAAGATGGAACACCATGAGCATAGCTCCCCTTCCCATATAAAAAAAAAAATCTGCACAAAGTGGTGGATGTCTGGACAAAACAATAGTGTGTGCAAAAACCATACAAGAATTTATGAATAAACTAAATGCTGAGGGATACTAAGATGGGTCACTACAAGCATAGCTCCCCTTCCCGTATAATACAAATAGGTAAAATACACACATGCACACACACGCATTCAATAAACATGCATGTGCCCATATGGCTTCCTGATGCAGTGGTTAGCACTTTAGGTTCCCACACTTGAGGTCCTGAGTTCGAGCCTTGCTCCCAGCTTGAAGAGCTTCCATTGATACTACTAGTCATTATTGCTCCCCTTGAGCAAGAAGATATGTGTGTGTGTGATTCACCATGGTCTTGGATCATGTGTTGGACTCATGATCGACAGCTATTTCCCTCCCTGAAGAGAGCTCAGAGCTCATATATGACTGATCTATGGGTAATGCTGTGACCTTACATGCACATGCACCCCCAATTCCCCCCCCTCCCACGGGAGTTGGAGTAACGACAGGCAGCGCAGCTTGGTACAATTGGTAATCCTGCAGACTTGTACTCCACGCAAGCACCAACGACACATTCCTCACCCCCTTCAGAAAATATTACATTTCTCCACTTTGTTCATAACAGGAAAATTTGGTTTCGGTAATTAGAAAGAACAGTCATTCTACAATTGTATTTGTTTTTTAATTCGATAGGGTAAGAAACTAAGTAATTATGTGGAGTTGAAGTTAAGGAAAAGAAATATTGGTTTATACACATCTTTACTTCTAATCGATGTTTACAGCAATTATGATAAGTGTAGAATAAAACATGTGTTCTCCAACATAAATAACTCCTAAACACGTTGGTGCATTCAGATTTCACATAGAAAGACATACAAACTGAAAAATAAAGATTTTTATAAACATTTTGCGTCATGACGCTCGTGGCACGAGGGTGGGAGGTAGGGATGGTAGTTGTTAAACTCGTTCTCCTCTCCTTCCTCTTAACTTAATCATCATTTACTTTATTATGAGGAAGTATTCGTTTTTCATCGTTCTTACCAGAGACTATTTTTATGTAATTTGAATGTATCAATAAACTGTGGAAACGGTAGGTAGGTTATTATTTGAGTGTACTTAAAATTTAAGAAAAATAGAGATATAAATAAAACGAATGCTTATATTAATTAAATGTTGAATAAGTTCGAAGAAGGAG
Source organism: Oratosquilla oratoria (assembly GCF_046742065.1). Lineage (NCBI taxonomy): Eukaryota > Metazoa > Arthropoda > Malacostraca > Stomatopoda > Squillidae > Oratosquilla > Oratosquilla oratoria. Next base: position 36,361,068 of record NC_134819.1, on the reverse strand, counting down.
GAGGAGAGGGAGGATGGAAGGAAACCGCAACTAGCACCCCTCCGGGCTTTCCCGCCACGAGCGTCCTGACGCAAAATATTTATGAAAATCCTTTATTTTTTATGGCTGTCTAAATCTGAATACACCATCGTGTTCAAAAGTTGTTTATGTAGAACACATTTTTATATTTTACACTTGTTATCATAACTGCTGTAAACATCGATTATAAGTAATGTGTGTAAACCTATAATTTATTTTCCTTGACATCAACCCCACATAATTACTTAGTTTCTTATCCTATCGATTTTTTTTAATATATATAGTTTTATAATCAGTCCTAATGATTGAAACAAAATTTTCCTATGTTATGAACAAAGTGGAGCAATGTAATATTTTCTGAAGGAGGTGAGGAATTTGCGTGTCGCTGGTGCCTATGTGGAGCAGGAGCCTGCAGGACTACCAACTGTACCGAGCTGCATGGCAGAAATCGAGTATGATTTCTCACTGGAATGGAATATGATTGTATAACACAGGAAAGAAGCAACGCTCGTTGGGTCGCGTCTCCTATTCTCAATTTGTTATACCCATTCTCAATTTCATATACAGCTTCAACTTAATATATATACTTAAATTCCAATGATTATATTTAGCTTGAACTCACATGGGGCCCTCTCCTACTCCCCAATTTTTATACTCGGCTTCAAATTCATATATAGTTCCAACTCGGGCTATCTCCTTATTTTCTGTGTATCATACTTTAGTTTAAAATCATGTGTTGTTTCAAGTTGGGCTGTAATATTGTAATGTATGCGCTCGCACGTGCGTAAGGTTCCTGCAGCACCAGATCAGGTAGTACATGAACTCTGAGCTCTCTTGCAGGAGCCTAATATTTGTCGATCACGAGTCCAGTGCGTGAAGATTGTGGTGAATCACACACATACACACTTCTCCACCAAAACCACCTCAACCTCTTGCTGCTCCTCCCACACTCAGCTATATCATTAATAGTTGAGTCGATGAAAACCAATGGACAGAATATAAACAACCACGTCACACAAGTGTGAGTGAGTAAGCGACAACACGTCGACTCGTCGAGTCGTCTGGTTTTGAGTTAGTAAGCAACAACAACAACTGCGGAAGATTGCGCTGTCGTAAAAGGTTGGTCAGCTCAAGTTCGGGTCTTTGTATATGAACATAATCTGCTTCAGACTTCCTTTCATTTACGGGAATTTACACTACGTGGAGTATAGTGTTCCTAATGTAATTGTCGAGCTAAGTCCGCAGCCTATGGAAAATCGAACTTTTGACGACCAAATCTCGGTCGCTTGCGCAGTCTGCTCGCGGTTCGTCGTTTGAATTTCTTCTCGTCGTAATAATGTTAACTTTCTTCATGAAAAGAAAAACTTCGGGATCACCTGAAGATTTGTCACCTCAAACTTCGGCATCGCGATAATTCTTCAGGTGGGCTATTCTAGGGTGATTCTTCAGGGGTGACGATTCTTAACTTATCCTAACGTAACGTAACTTATCCTAACGTAACGTAACTTATCCTAACGTAACGTAACTTATCCTAACGTAACGTAACTTATCCTAACGTAACGTGACTTATCCTAACGTAACCGAATAGGAAAGCCTAACTTAACCTAACCTAACTTACCCGAACAAGCTTACTTAACCTAACTTAAACATAACTTGACTAAACTTGACCTAACCTAACTTAACTGGCGTGGCGATTCTTCATGTATTGTTGGTTGAGGTGACAAATCTTCAGGTGAGCTATTCTGGGGGTGATTATTCTTCAGGCGGACGTTCAGGGGTGACATGTGGGTGTGGGGGGGTAGGCAGGGGTGTGCATATGCCCTAGGGCGGCACATTTAGTGGGACGGCAATTCTAGTTTGGACATGCCGTCCACAAGGCTGACAAAATAATTATAAAAAAGGGCAAAGGAGCCCTGAATATATTACCGTAATATAAAGAATTTGCGTTAGCATCAACAGAATATGAAATACTTTTCCCTTATCCCTTCTGCAACAGGGACATTAAGTCTTTTTAAATCCGTTAAAATGTTTCCCAAACCAATAGCTATAATAGGCAGTAAGAGATGGTGGACGTGGGAAGTGGTGATGGGGGAATGAGGGGCATCACCGAGAACTGCCCCGGGGCGGCACTTAGGCACGTAAAAACTCTGCATGTGGACCTCGTTATATTACCAGTGCTGTAGAACCAGCAATTGGTGATACTGTGAAACGGTCGGACAGGGTTATTTCTCCACTGTTCGTCTTCAATTGCCATGTGTTTAGCTTATCAGGTTCAACACAGATTTCCCGGCATTTTTTGATCCGGAGCCATTCCGGCGTTACAAAATTTCCTGAAAAACAGATGTCACGTAATTTTAATTCAACAAAACGCCTCTGACACAGTCGTGAAATGTGCTGTATGTCCATTTTGGTTACTTAGGCCGAAGATGAATAACCATTGAAACTCCAGTTATCCAAGATGGTGTCTGGTTGGGGGACCTTAAGACTTGAAGGACCATGGGTCGCAACTGTGCCGGGTCGTAGTCAGTCTTCCTTCGGTTGAGGTGGAAGAGTTGGAAACTGGTAAAGAGAGACTGCCACGGGTGGTGGTGTGGGGGGGGGGGAGCGGCATAGTAAGGATGAAGGCCGTCTAGAGCACGTCTCCGAACCAATTTCCGGAGTTCAAAGGCGCGGATCGCATTCATCGCATGGTCCTTCCAGGAGTGACTGATAGGGTCTTCTTAGGCTTCTACGGCACTGAGGAGGGAAGTCTTCACTTCACTTTTCCTTGGGTCGGTCAAAATTTGGACAAGAAGACAGGAAGAAAGACTCTTTGCTCGTAGGCGAAGAGAAGGGACTCCCGCCTCCTGTCCAAGATTCGTCACACTGGACCATGGAGGGCCCGCAGTGATGGTGCGGAGAGCCTGGTTTTGGAGGACCTCAAGCTTGTCCCACGAACTGAGCCGGAGGGAGATAAGAACCACAGCGGCATAGTCCACCACCGGAGGACTTAGTGCCTGACAATTAGCCGAGGTCTCGTTATGGCTCTGATGAGGTTTTATTTCGTCTTCGTGGCCTCACGGAGGTATCTGACCTCCGGAGCGAAGGAGAACTTGGCGTCAATCCAGATGCCTGAGTATTGATAGATGATCACCCAGGGGAGGGTGTCGCATTGAAGAATAAGATGGGGGCGTTGGTTCCGCGCCCTCAGACACATTGCTTTGGCCATGGCTGTCGATATCTTCAGTCCCAGCCTTCCACATTCCTGGGAGAGGCGATTGAGTGCCCTCTGACCCTTGCGAAGGAGGCAGCCGCCCCCGAGTGACCACCAACGCCAGATCATCCACATAACAGAGGAGGCGTGCATTCTTCCCTAGATCAGGGAGTGCTAGCTCGAATGCTTTTTCCAGATCCAGAAACACCACACCACACCAGGCTGACTACCGACCAATCCAAGAAAGGTTGCCACACAGTCAGTTGCTGTCACTTCTTTTATAAAACCATACATGTTGAGATGGAAGGGTTTCGTCCACCACAGGAGACGATTGAGGACCATTTGCCTAGCGGTCTTGCCAATGCAGGTCTGTAACTGTGCGAGTCCCTGGGCTTGGGAATCGGCACAACATGGGCCTTTTAACACTCCGCAGGGAGTCGCCCCGCTTTCCAGGGGGCATTGATGAGTGTCAGTGCTGCCAGCTCCCCAGCTGGACCTAGTTGCTTCACGAAAGATTAAGGTATCCCGTCACTACCTGGAGCAGTATTCTTGCTCGTCCTACAAGCCCGTCGAAATTCCTCGAGTATAATGGGAGAGTCCATCGGGGCAACCGTGGGCATGGCAGTGTGAACCACATCCTCTCTACCCTGTCGGAGGAGGTGCTCTTCCTGCCTTACAGGTTGGGGGAGTTGAGCGGCGGAAGAGGAGCGGTTCGCAAACAGCTCCCCCAGTTATTGGGGCAGCGGGGAGGAGGGGGCAGCAGACTGCAGCAGTTGCCAGCCTCAGTTTTCTCCAGAAGGCGCTAGCAGTGGTGTGGGTGGAGAAAGTGGCACACCATTCCAGCCAATTTTCCTCCCGGGCCCTGTGGGTGACCGCTCGCGCGTGCTTGATGACAGGTAAGCCCCCCGAGGGGTGATTTTGCTCCCGTACGATGTCGTTGTAATATCACCGGTCATCATGCCAAATGTAAGCCTGGCTTCGTCTTGGGGATAGCTCACTCCGCAGCGGCCTGGACGGTAGCGACGAAGTCTATGTACATCGTGTGTGTTCTGTGGGGGAAGCGTAGGACTGGTACCAGTGATCTAGTTCCCCCTGGGAAAGTGTCCGATTGTCCTTCCCTGTATTCCAGCGTCGATGTTGGTGAGGGAGAGGAGCTCCATGGCTCAAGTTGTGAGCACGATGAGCCATGCACGTGGAGAGTATAGTGAGATCCAGGCGCCCTCCCAAGATGTGAATAGCCTTCCCTGAGTTCAGTTGGGTGACCTCAGATATCTCCCCTTAAAGTGTTACTAGGGTGTGCCCGGTAGGATTGGGTCGTTGGAGGAAGCGGAACATGGGTCGATGCGCTTTAAAGCCCCCGGTAATGAATGTGGGTTCACGGCCAGCTAGAGAGACCATCTCCCCAGGTGCCAGTTCACTGTCTTGAGGAGTATCTATATACAAGTGGAAGGTGCCCCCGGCAAGGAGGGGGGATTCTGGCAACCAAGGCTTCTACTCGTTCGCCGCTAGGTACGGCGGGTACGGGTTCACTTGGAACCGTCGCCCGAACCAGTATAGCGAGTCCAAGTGAACCCTCGCTCCGAGTTGTATGGTGTACCTGGTATCCACTGACTCGGAGCGACCGGTTGACCGGCCAATTAGTCTCCTGCAAGAGGGCTACATTTACGTCCCTTGTGGCCAGGGTAGCCTGAAGGACGTGGATTTTGTCAACAAGGCCGTTAACATTCCATTGGAAAATCTTTAGTTCTCGCTGAGACGGGGGAGAAGGAGGAGTGGGGTGTGGGAGGAATAGTGTGGGAAGTGGAGAAGGAGATGGGTGGGAGGGGGGATGAATAGGGTGGAAGGGGGAGGAGAAGAAGGTGTAGGGTGAGAGGGGGAAATAGGAGGGTGGGGGAAGAGATGGCGTAAGTTGGAAGTGGGGAGGTGGAAGAGATGTGGGGTGGGAGGGGGTGGGAAGGTTAGAGGTGTAGGGTAGGGAGGGGGAGTAAGAGGAGTAGGAGTAGAATGGGAGGAGGAGGAAGAGGATGAGTAGGATGGAAGGGGGGAGAAAGAGTAGTAGTAGAGTGGGAGGGAGGGAGGAGAAGGAGGAGTAGCAGATTGGAGGTACTACATGTGGCTGATGACGTTGGTCACCCAGCGGTGGGATAGAGCCCTGCCTCCTGGGTGAAGCAAACACGGATGAATGTTTTCTCTTTGTTGGCATTGATGAATAAAGATCTGGACACTTCACTTACTCCTTAATTAACATCTCTTTGATAATGCTACTGACATTGCTATTAATTTGCAGTACTTATTCATGGGGCTGAAAATACTTAGAATTGTATGAGCTACCAGATGATATAAATAAGAATTGCACCTGTGATATAAACAAACAACTTTACAAATACCATATGAATTTTTTATATTTACCTATTTGTATTTTTTGTATTTACCTAGTTGTATTTTACGGGAAGGGGAGCTATGCTTGTGGTGTCCCATCTTCATATATCGTTTTGTCTAGACTGTTTTTAAATTCATGTATCGTTTTTGCACACACCACATTCTCATCTAACTTGTTCCAAATGTCTATTACCCTGTGGGGAAAGCTGTTCTTTTTCAGGTCTCTTCTATAACTGTCTTTCTTGATTTTCTTTCTGTGTCCTCTTGTATCTCTACTATCCCATTTTATTAGATCCTCTCTGTCAATAGTTTCTATGCCTTTCATGATTCTATAAATAGTTATCAAGTATCCTCTCTCTCTTCTTTGCTCTAATGTCTGTAGCTCAAGTTTTGCCAGTCTCTCTTCATATGATAGTTCTGAGAGTGTTGATGCCAATTTTGTAATAGCTCTTTGTATTCTCTCAAGTTTTGTTATACATTTTTTTGTACTTGGTGACCAAGTCATCGCTGCATATTCCAATTTTGGTCTTGTCAAAGTGACCAGTATTTTCTTCACCATTTCTTCGTCTATGTATGTAAATGCCACTTTGATTGTTGTTATTGAATTATAAGTTTCTCAAAAAATCTTGTTTATATGTTTCTCAGGGAACATGTTATTCTTAATAATGACTCCCAGGTCCTGCTCATGTTCTACTTTTTTTATTTCTTCTCCCAATTTATATGATCCCACTATTCTTTTTTTGCTCCTTCCAAATTCCATTATACTACACTTAATATTGAATTCCATCTCCCACTTCCTACTTCATTCCCATACTTTATTGAGATCACTCTGTAGCGACTCACTATCTTCTACAGTGTTCACTTTTTTCAACAGTTTTGCATTGTCTGCAAAGTAGCTCATATAACTTTCAATTCCTTTATCCATATCATTAATATATATAGCAAACATTATTGGGGCCAAAACTGTTCCTTGTGGAACTCCACTAATCACTTCACCCCAATTAGAGTGTTTGTCTCTTATCACCACTCATTTTTCTTTTGTGCAAGAAGTCTTCCATCCACTTCAGCAGTTTGTCCTGTATTCCTCCTACAGTTTCTAATTTCTTTAGTAATTTCTTATGTGGCACCTTATCAAAAGCTTTTTTCAGGTCTAGAAATGCACAATTAGCCCATCCATCTCTTTCTTGTATTACATCTATTAGCCTTGAATAGAAACACATTAAGTTTGTGACGCATGATCATCCTTGTCTAAATCCAAATTGCCTTGGATTTAGTACATTTTTTTCCAAATGTCTTACCCATCTACTTTTGATAATTCTTTCACAAATTTTAGCTATCGCACTTGTAAGAGAGACTGGTCTATGGTTAGTTGGGTCTTCCTTGTTTCCCCCTATATATATTGGTACTATATTTGCTCTTTTCCAATCTTCTGGAACTTTTCCTTCTTTCAATGAACTGCTTATTAGACTATGTATTTTGTCTGTTAGTTCATTCCTGCATTCTCTCAAAATCCAGTTTGCCATTTCATCTGGTCCATGTGATTTTTTGACATAGGGATTACTCAAATGAATCATTATTTCATTCCTTGTTACTTCTATCTCTTTCATAGGAGGGACTTTCTCCTCCCACTTGATATCTCTAGGTTGTATGTTCTCCCTCATAAACACCAATTTAAAATGCTTGTTCATAATTTCTGCCATTTCTATTTCCTCTGTGTATTCAACTCCTTGTCGTAGTTTCTCTAATTCTTGTTTGTTTTTCAGTTTGTTGTTTACAAATCTGTAAAATAGATTTGGTTGATCTT